>NC_071488.1:3102548-3162548 GCF_028500815.1 Rissa tridactyla
GGCCCGGTCGGGAGGCGGCGGTTACGATTGGTTGCGATGGCTCACGGCTCCGCCCCTCGACGGACGCCTCCTCTCTCATTGGCTGGAGGCGGGTGGCCAATCAGGGGAAAGAGTGGGAATTCCGGGCCTCGCCGCCGTCCGGCAGGGGGCGGTGTGGGGCGCGCCGGGTCCGAGCCGGGTCCGAGCCGGGTCCGAGCCGGGTCCGAGCCGGGTCCGAGCCGGGTCCGAGCCGGGTCCGAGCCGGGTCCGAGCCGGGTCCGAGCCGGGTCCGAGCCGGGTCGAGCCGGGTCCGAGCCGGGTCCGAGCCGGGTCCGAGCCGGGTCCGAGCGGGGGGTGTCACCGGGGGGGGGGCTGGCGACAGCAGGGGGGGTTTGGAGGGGGTCCCATTTTCCTGCGGAGGGGGCTGGAAACAACAGGGAGGGGTTTGGGGGGGGGGGGGGTCCCTGTCCCTGGAGGGGTGGGCGGCAGAACAGCAGAGAGGGGTTGAGGGGGGGGGTGTCCCATTTTCCCTGGGGGGTGTTTGGACAGCAGAGAGGGTTTAGGGGGGTCCCATTTTCCTTGGGGGGGGCGGGCACAACAGCAGGGAGGGTTTGGGGGGCCATGTCCCCTCGGGGGGGGGGCTGGCATTATCGGGGAGGGATGGGGGGGGGTGTCTCATGTTCCTGGGGGGGGCAGAACAGCAGAGAGGGGTTTGGGGGGCTCATGTTCCTGGGGGAGGGGGGGGGGGCTGGAAACAACAGGGAGGGGTTTGGGGGGGGGTCTGTCTCCCCTGGGAGACAGGCAGGGAGGGATATGGGGGGGGTCCCATGTTCCTTGGGGGGGGGGGCAGAACAGCAGAGAGGGTATGGGGGGGTCCCATGTTCCTTGGGGGGGGGCGAACAGCAGAGAGGGGTATGGGGGGTCCCATGTTCCTTGGGGGGGGCAGAACAGCAGAGAGGGGTTGGGGGGGCCATGTCCCCTCGGGGGGGGGCTGGCATTATTGGGGAGGGATGGGGGGGGGTGTCTCATGTTCCTGGGGGGGGGCAGAACAGCAGAGAGGGGTTTGGGGGGGCTCATGTTCCTGGGGGGGGGGGGGGGGGCTGGAAACAACAGGGAGGGGTTTGGGGGGGGGGTCCTGTCTCCCCTGGGAGACAGGCAGGGAGGGATATGGGGGGGTCCCATGTCCCTGGGGGGGGGGGGGGTGGAGGGGGGGCTGGAATCTCTTTGGGAGGGGGGCCACGACCAGAACGGAATAATCCCCCGGGGGGAGGGGAGGAAGGTGCTGGGGGGGTGCTGGCGTGGTGGGGGGGGGGGGGAGTGTGTGTCTGGGCTGGTGCCCCCCCCCCGCCTCGATGGTCACCCCTCCACCAGTCCTTCCAGACTCACTGGCCATGTTTGGGCAAGCGGCCGGGCCCGGGGGGCTGCTGGCCCCCCCCAGCGCCTAGCCCGGGGAGGGGGGTGGGGGGTGGTCCCAGAGCCTGGAGGCCATAAATCCCCCCCCCCCGAAACCCAACCCCGGCGGGCAGTTGTCACCCCACTGGGGTTTCAGCGACCCCCCATCCCACCTGCCGGGGGGGGGGGGTGTGGAATTTGGGCCAAATTCCTGCGGGAAGCGGCCACCATCGGCTGCTTGGTGGGAGGGGGCCGGGAGCGGGGCCAGTATGGGGTCCCCCAAACTGGGAACAGGGTCCTCCAACTGGGAATGGAGACCCCAAACTGGGCCCACGGTTCCCTGACTGGGAAGGGATTTCCCAAACTGGGCGCCTGGCCCCCAAACTGGGAATGGAGTCTCCAAACTGGGAATGAGGTCCTCGAACTGGGAATGGAGTTCCTAAACTGGGAAAGGAGTTCCTAAGCTGGGCAGGGGTCTCCAAACTGGGAATGAGGTCCCCAAACTGGGCATGTCACTCCCAAACTGGGAATAGGTCCCCAAACTGGGAACAGAGTCCCCAAACTGGGTAGGGGATCTCCAAACTGGGAATGGGGTCCCCAAACTGGGAATAAGGTACCCAAAGTGGGGAACGGGGTCCCCAAACTGGGCACACGGTCCCCAAAGTGGGCACACGGTTCCCTAACTGGGAATGGATTTCCCAAACTGGACGCCTGGCCCCCAAACTGGGAATGGAGTCTCCAAACTGGGAATGAGGTCCTCAAACTGGGTACACAGTCCCCAAACTGGGCAGGGATCTCCAAACTGGGCAGGGGGTCTCCAAACTGGGAAAGGAGTCCCCAAACTGGGCACACGGTCCCCAAACGGGGCAGAGGGGGTGCATGTCATTCCCAAACTGGGAATAAACTCCCCTAACAGAATGGAGTCCCCAAACTGGGAATAAGGTCCCCAAACTGGGCAGGGATCTCCAAACTGGGAACGGAGCCCCAAAACTGGGAACAGAGTCCCCAAACTGGGAATGAGGTCCCCAAACTGGGAATAGGGTCCCCAAACTGGGCAGGTATCTTCACACTGGGAACGGAGCCCCAAAACTGGGAACGGAGTCCCCAAACTGGGATGGCGTCCCCAAACTGGAAACGAGCTACCCAAACTGGGAATGGAGTCCACAAACTGGGAATGGCGTCCCCAAACTGGAAACGAGCTACCCAAACTGGGAATGGAGTCCACAAACTGGGAATGGAGTCCCCAAACTGGGCATGGGGTCCCCAAAGAGGGCGGGGGGGGTCGCCGGCCATGCTGGTGACACTGGACAAGGAGCACTGGAGCCGAGGGACGTTCCTGTCCCTTCCCGGGCTGGATCCGGTGGCGGTGACTCAGGGCCGGCCGCGGTGGCATCCTGTCCCCAAATGGCGTCCCCTCGGCCTGGCACCGAGCCCCGGACCTCCGGTGGCCACCAGGTCTCCATCCAGGAGACCTTCAAACCCCTTCGGCCGGGGGCAGGTTTTGGCCCCAGGGGTGGGATGTGACCCCAGGACTGGGGTGCGGGGGGGGACGGGACACCCCCACGCGCAACTCCTGTTTGTCCCAGTGCCACCAGTCCCAGGGGACCGGCTGTGGGGCGAGGAAGGAGCTGCTTTGTCGGCGTTTCCTCCGGCTGTGAGTCACCTCCTGCGCCCGCTGCCCCACGGGGTGGGTGCTCGGGGGGGCGCTGGGGTGCCCTGGTTTGGGAGGGAGGTGTGTGTGTGGGGGGGGGGGGGTTGTCCCCCTGTCCCCGTCACCGGCTCGGCCCCATTGCAGGTGGGGAAACTGAGGCACGGGGCTGGCGGGTGGTGGCAGGAACCGGCCCAGCTGCTTCTCACGCCACAAGCCGTGTCCTGGCCATATCCCCCCCCCACCCCCACCCGGTAATGATGGGTCACATCAACAGGCTGGGGCTGGGGGGGCGGGGGGGGAGGAAGGGGCTCCCGGGGTGCTGGGTGGCGGTGGGGGGGTGCCACGTTCCCCCTCTCTCCCCCCCCCCCCCCCCCACCAGCCGCTGTGGCACAAAGGAGAGTTTTGGGGAGGTCACGGCGGGGGGGTCGGCTCTGCTGCCGGCTGGGAGTGTGGGACCCCGGGGGGGGGAGAGGGGCATCACCTCAGGGATGGGGGGGCATGGGCCCGGGGGGGGGGTCATTGCCCCAGAGATGGGGCCAGGGGGGATGCATTGCCCCGGGGATGGGGGTGCATCACCCCAGGGGGGGTTCATTGCCCCAGGGATGGGGGTACATCGCCCCGGGGGGGGTCATTGCCCCGGGGATGGGGGTGCATCACCCCAGGGGGGGTTCATTGCCCTGGGGAGGGGGGTGCATCACCCCAGGGGGTTTCATTGCCCCGGGATGGGGGTACATCGCCCCGGGGGGGGTCATTGCCCCGGGATGGGGGTACATCACCTCGGGGGGGTGCAATACCCCAGGGATGGGGTGAATTGCCCCGGGGGGGGAATGTCATTGCCCTGGGGATGGGGGTACCTCACCCCGGGGGGCTTCATTGCCCCGGGGATGGGGGAGCATTGCCCCGGGGGGGGTTCATTGCCCCGGGGATGGGGGGTTACATTTCCTCGGGGGAGGGTTCGTTGCCCCAGGGATGGGGGTACAACACCTCCGGGGGGGGTGCAATGACCCAGGGATGGGGGAGCATTGCCCCGGGGGGGTGGTCATTGCCCTGGGGACGGGGGTCCATCGCCCCGGGGGGGTTCATTGCCCTGGGAGGGGGCAGCATCACCTGGGGACGGGGATCCAACACCTCGGGGGGGGTTCATTGCCCCGGGAATGGGGGTGCATCGCCCTGGGGGGGGTTCATTACCCTGGGGATGGGGGTTCACTGCCCCAGGGATGGGGGAGCGTCGCCCCAGGGACCCCATCGCCCCCCCCCCGGCTGCTGACGGACGGCCCCAGGCGACATTCCCCGCAGGGTCCCGCCGTGGGGCTCGGCCGCAGGCATCCGTGCCCCCCCCGCCCCCCCCGATTTGGCAGCAGCTGTCGCGGCTCTGGGGCACGGGCGCTGCCGGGGGGGGGGCGCGGGGGGGTGGGGGTGTCACGGCCCAGCAGCTGGGCGAGCCCCCGAAAACGGGGCAGCGCTTTTATAGCCGGCGGGAGCTATTCGGGGGAGGGGGGGGGTGTCTGACCTAGGTGAAGGGTGGGCGAGGGGGTGACCGAGTCATTCCGCCAACCCCCCCCCGCCCCCGGTATGTCCCCCCCGGGGGGTGTCGCGGGAAGGGACGGTGCTGACCTGGGGTGGCCTTGCTGGGGAAGCGGCGGGGGGGCGGGGGGGCGACCCCTCCCTGCCCACATCCCTGCCCTGGTCTTGTTGGGGGGGGGGGACCAGCCTGCCTCACCCATGTGCGTGTGGGGGGGTCCCCATCGTTGCCCCCCCCATGCATGGGGCTATGTCCCCACCATGCATCCCCCTCGGGGACACCCCCCCGGGGCACGGTGGCCCCGGTGTGGCTCCTGCTTGCCCGCTTTTAGCATCTTTTTTTTTTTTTGGGGGGGGGGGGGGGGGGGGAGAGGGGGAGAGGGGCCGTTCGCGCCCCTCTGCCTGTATTTTTAGTCCTTCCCTTATAAGGTTCCCATGATTTTTTGGGAGCTGGGAGCGGAATGAAGTCATCGCTGAGGTCATCCTGGTGTGTCGTCCCCCCCCCCAACAATCCTGGCTCGGGCTCACCCCACAGGGAGTTTTTGTGTGGGCTCCATTGAAATCCCCCCCCCCCCCGCCCTCCATCCTTCCCCCCCCGCCCCCTCCATCGCTCTCTCCCGGCCCTAAAGGAAACAAAACCCTTCCCCGGCTGGCGGGGTGCCAGGCTGTGGGGGGCTCTTGAAGCCCACACAACCCCCCCCCCCCCCCCCACCACCACCCCATGGCCACGGCCCCCGGGACCGCCCCCCCCCCCGCCCGTGCCCCCCACCTGCCCCCTGGCACACGCCTGTGTGTGCTTTCCGTCCTGGTCCCCAAAACTAGCCTGTGTGAGCTCAGCTTGGGTGGGGGGGGACACAGTGGGGGGGACACCGGGGGGGTGGGTTTCGGTCTGGGGGGGGTGCCCGGTGGGTGACTGAGCTGCAGCCCCACACGGGAGTCAGGCATGGGGGGAACGGGGGGTGCTTGGTCCGGTCGGGCTACACTGGGTGCCATTGGGGCACGCTGGGTGACGGGGGGGGACGACACGCCTAGTCCCACCAGGGACACGTTCGGTCCCATCAGGGACAGGCTCGGTCCCATTGGGGACACACGGCGTCCCATCAGGAACACCCAGTCCCTTTGGGGACACGCTCGGTCCCACCGGGGGGGATGCTCAATCCCGCTGGGGACACACTTGGTCCCCGGGGACATGGTCAGTCCCATTGGGGACACATTCGGTCCTACTGGGGACACAATCAGTCCCATCGGGGACACATTTCATCCCAGTAGGGGCATGCTCAGTCTCATTGGGGACACACTCGGTCCCATTGGGGGCACACTTCGTCCCCGGGGACATGCTTGGTCCCACTGGGGACACACTCGGTCTTATTGGGGACACACTCAGTCCCATCAGAGACATCCTTGGTCCCACTGGGGACACTTTCACTCCCACCAGGGGCATGCTCAGTCCCATCGAGTACACGCTTGGTCCCATTGGGGACACTCAGTCCCATTGTGGGCACACTTGGTCCTGTTGGGGACACGTTCAGTCCCGTTGGGGACACATTCGGTCCCACTGGGGACACACTCAGTCCCATCAGGGACATGCTTGGTTCCATTGGGGGCACACTCAGCCCTGTTGGGGACATGCTTAGCCCCACTGGGGACACATTTGATCCCATCAGGGACATGCTCAACCCCATCGGGGGCACATTTGGTCCCATTGGGGACATGCTCAGCCCCATTGGGGACATATTTGGTCCCATCGGGGACACATTTGGTCCCACCAGGGGCATGCTCAGTCCCATTGGGGACACGCTCAGTCCCATTGGGGACATGCTCAGCCCCACTGGGGACACATTTGGTCCTGTTGGGGACACACTCAGTCCCATTGGGGATATGCTCTGTCCCATTGGGGACATGCTCTGTCCCATTGGGGACACACTCGGTCCCATCAGGGACATGATCAGTTCCATTGGGGACACATTCGGTCCCGTTGGGGACACATTTGATCCCGTCAGGGACATGCTCAGCCCCACTAGGGACACATTTGGTCCTGTTGGGGACATATTTGGTCCCACCAGGGGCATGCTCAGTCCCGTTGGGGACACGCTCGGCCCCGTTGGGGACACACTCGGTCCCATTGGGGACACATTTGGTCCTGTTGAGGACACACTCGGTCCCATTGGGGATATGCTCAGTCCCATTGGGGACACACTTGGTCCCATCAGGGACACGATCCGTTCCATTGGGGACACATTCGGTCCCGTTGGGGACACATTTGGTCCCATCAGGGACATGCTCAACCCCATCGGGGGCACACTCGGTCCTGTTGGGGACATGCTCAGCCCCACTGGGGACACATTTGGTCCTGTTGGGGACACATTTGGTTCCACCAGGGACACGCTCAGTCCCATTGGGGACACGCTCAGTCCTGTTGGGGACACACTCGGTCCCATTGGGGACATGCTCAGTCCCGTCGGGGACACACTCGGTCCCGTTGGGGCCACACCTGGTCCCGTTGGGGCCAGGCTGGGTGCCATGGATGCCCACTTGCCCACACCTCGCAGCCCAGGCCCCCGGCAGCCATTCCCCCCCCCTCCCTCCCCCACTGACCCCCAGCCCTCGGCAGCCTCATCCCATCCTCCTCCTCCTCCTCGGGGTGAGGAAGGGGCTCCCCCTCCCTATCCCCCCCCCCCCGCCCCCCTCCATCTGTCCCCCCTCGTCGCTTTGTCAGCACGGGCTGGAATGTGGATTAATTTCGGGAGGAATGTCACCCCCTGCCTCGCTCAGCTCCTCGCCCGCCGCCGGCTCCCCCCCCGCAGCCTCCCGCCACCCCCCCCCCCCCTCGCTCTCGGGGACCACTCGGGGGGACACTGGGGGTCTCAGGGAAGGTGGTGGTGGTGGTCGGGGGAGGGGGGGTGGTGGTTTGTTTTCCCGGTGCTGCCATCGGCCGCCGCCGCGCTGACGCTGCCCAGGCCTCGCCGAAGGGGCGCGCGGGGGCCGAGGGCTGATTGAACGCAGACTCGGCGCCCGATTAAACTAATCGGCGAGGTTATTTATTTTTATTATTTCTTTTTTTTTTTATTACGGTGTTCGGAGCCGTGTGATTTTAGCCTTAAAAGGAAACCGTCGCCCTTTCGGGCAGGGGAGGGGGCCGGGGGCTTCGCGCCGAGGAAAGCAGATAAACGTCGGGTCCTTATCGGTCCCTGGCTCCGAGCATCCCCGGGGCGCTGGCACGGGGACGGTTGGGCTCAATCCGGCGCGTGGGTGAGCCGAGCGGCTGGTCCCCGAGCACCCAAGGAGCCACGCTGAGCTCACCCGTGGGTGCGAGCCTGTCGGTCCCCAGGGATGCCGTGGCAGCCCGGGTCCCCTCGTCCCCTCGCCAGGGTTGACTCAGCCCTTTGCCCGGCATAAAGGAACCCATTCTCCTGCCGGGAACTGATTTATGCGGCTCTTCCCGCGCCGTCCCCACGCCCGGCCGCACAACGGGGCGATTGAGGCCCCCCTCGGCTCCCTGCAGCTCCCCCCCAGTAGCCAGCACCCTTTGGGAGAGGGGACAAAGCCGGGTCTGGCGGGGTGACGGGGTCCCCGCTGCGATGCCGGGGGTCACCGGCGCTGGGTGGCCGCATGCTGCCCCGTGGGCAGCCGGCCCGATCCGGGCAGGAATAGCGGCGGGTTTTGCTGGCTCATCGCTGACGATGCTGGCACGGGGACAGGGTGGGCTGGCATCCCGTCCCGCTCCGGCCAGCCAGCCCCACCGGCACCCGGGCAAGTGCCCGGCCAGCAGCGGCATCCGTTGGACCCTGGGGATGGGGGAGCATCATTCCAGGGGGGTGCATTGCCCCGGGGATGGAGAAGCATTGCCCCAAGGTGGGGAGCATCACCCTGGGGATGGGGAACATCACCCCAAGGTGGGGAGCATCACCATGGGGAAGGGGAGCATCACCCCAGGGGGCTGCATTGTCCCAAGGGTGGGGAACAGCATTCCAGGGGGGAGCATCACCCTGGGGATGGGGAACATCACCCCAAAGCAGGGAGCACCACCATGGGGAAGGGGAGCATCACCCCAGGGGGCTGCATCACCCCAAGGGTGGGGAACAGCATTCCAGGGGGGGAGGATCACCCTGGGCATGGGGAGCATCACCCCAAGGTGGGGAGCATCACCCTGGGGATGGAGGAGCATCACCCCAAAGCAGGGAGCATCACCCTGGGGATGGGGAGCAGTGCCCTGAGGGCTGCATCGCCCCAAGGGTGGGGAACATCATTCCAGGGGGGAGGATCACCGTGGGGATGGAGAACCATCGCCCCAGATGGGAACATCACCATGGGGATGGAGGAGCATCACCCCAAAGCAGGGAGCACCACCCTGGGGATGGGGAGCATCACCCCAGGGGGCTGCATCGCCCCAAGGGTGGGGAACAGCATTCCAGGGGGGAGCATCGCCCTGGGGATGGGGAGCGTCATTCCAGGGGGGTTCATAGCCCCGGGGATAGAGGAGCATCATTCCAGGGGGCTGTATCACCCCAGGGATGGGGAAGCATCACCCCAGAGGGGGAGGGGGGTACATCACCCTGGGGGTGCAGGAGCATCATTCCAGGGGGGTGCGTTGCCCCAGGGATGGGAGAGCATTGGTCTGGCAAGGGGGGGATTCATTGCCCTGGGAAAGGGGGGGTACATCGCCTCCGGGGGGGTTCATTGCCCCAGGGATGGGGGAGCATCGCCCTGGGGGGGGCCATTGCCCCAGAGATGGTGCCAGGGGGCTGCATTGTCCCAGGGATGGGGGTGCATCGTCCCGGGGGGGGTGCATTGCCCCAGGGATGGGGGTGCATCACCCCGGGGGGGGTTCATTGTCCCAGGGATGGGGGAGCATCGCCCCGAGGACCCCATCCCCAACCCATGAAGACGGACAGCCCCAGGCACGATTTCCTATGGGAAAACAGCCTGGAAATGCAACCCCCCCACCCCCAGGGGAGCCCCCCCCAGACCTGCCCCCTCCCCTCCCACCCCCCATACCCCCCCGAGGCCGTGGGAATGAGGAGAGCGGGGCTGCAGCGGGTCCGGGGGGGAGGACGAGGCTTTTATTAAATTAACGTCAAGGCAGCGAATACATCGGCGTGGGGCAGCCCCCCCGTGCGTCGGGGCTGGGGACGCCGGGGTGCCCTCGCCCCCCCCCCCGAGGCGCTGGGTCCCGGGGTGCAGAGCGTGGGGGTCCCCAGCCTCCAGCTGATGGGGCAGATACGCTGCCAGGGCGGCGGGGGGGGGGAGCGTCGAAGTGGGGGGAGATTGCAAGCAAGGGGGAAACATGGGGTTTAAATTAAATACAGCCACGGCAACCACCCCCCAGAGGGGGCACAAACTGCGGCTGGGGTCCCGGAGCAAGCATGCGAATTTTTGGGGTGGGGGGGGGGAGGGGAGGGGGGTTTGGGAATTGGGGGGGGGGTGGGGGAAGTGAGCTCGGTGGTTCTTCACTCTGCCAAAGGGGTGCACAAAATCCACGCAAAAGGTGTTAAAAATCGTTAAGGAGATGGGGGGAGCGTTAGGCGGGGGAAGGGAGGGGGCTGGGGTTTGGAGGGGAAGGGGCTACCGGAGGGGTGTCCCCCCCCACCCCCGCTCCCATCGCCGCCGTCACTCGTCCCCCGAGGACCAGGGCTCCTGCTCGGCTCTCAGCCGACACGCCGGCGGCTGGTCGGGCGCGAGGCGCAAGACGTCGTCCCCCAAAGAGGACGGCACGGGGACGGCGTCGGCCCCGCCGTGTTTGCCGCTGGGGGTGGCATCGGTCAGCTTGGCGGCGGCATCGGCGGGGGGCCGCGGTTGCGTGCCCCCGCTGGGCTCTGCGCTCTCATCGGGGACCTCCTGCGCCGGCCACGCGCCGGCGACGCCGTTGGGCACCTCCTCGGTGAATTCGGCCAGGTCTTCCAGGCTGGCCTCCCGGTACAGCCCGTTGGCGGCCCCAGCCAGACCCTCCGGCCCCGGAGCCGCCTCCGCTGGTGCCTCCTGCACCGTCGGCTCCTCCTCGCTGGACGAGGCGGGTGAAGACTCTTCCTCGGCATCCCCGGGGAGCTGGGACCCGCCGGCATCCCGTTGCCCGCCCTCGGCCGCCTTCACCCCCATCACCAGCTCCTGGTTGAACTCCAGGGCTTGCTCGACTATTTCCAAAATATCTGAGTCTTTCACGACGTCCGCCGGCACCTTTGCGGAGGGATCGGCCGCCTCTGGGCTTTCTTTAATCATCTCCGGAAAAACTCCCTGCTCCGGCGCGGAGCCCGGCTGAGGCGGGTCGGCCTCGGGGGGCTCCTCATCCCTGTCTGGGGGGGGACTGTCACCGGCTGGTGCTTCCTCCTCCACAGCTGGCTGCTCATCCGCCGTCTGCGCCGCTTGGTCGGGCAGCGGAGAAACCGGCATCACCCGGGCTTGGAGCCCTGCCGGAGGGATGGACGCAGCCACGTCCTGGTGAGCTGTGCTGGGATCCTCCTCCTCTTCTTCCTCCTCTTCCTCCTCCTCCTGCCCCACCGGCCCTGGGAGCGTTTCGACTCTGCCGCCATCGCTCTCCAGCTCGACCGCGCCATCGAGCTCCTCGTCCGATTCAGCAGCCAAACTCTCCCGCAGCCCGGAGCCTCTGGCTAATGACCCCGCGGTCCCGGGGGAGACGGGATCCGCCTCGGGAACAGCGGGGCCTTCCTCCAGCTCGGCGGTAAAACCCCCAGCATCATCCTCATCCTTGTCCTTTGGAATCTCGGCTTCTTCTGTGGGCATCTTCGCATCTTCATCTGCTTCACCAACAAACGCCTCGAAGTGCCCTTCGTCCTCTGGCACCGGAGATGCTTCTCCGGGAGCTTCCAGCTCATCTTGGCCAGCTTCGGTTGCTTCAACTTTAATTTCTTCAAAGTCCTCGGAGATCTCGGCTTCCTCCGAGCTGGAAACCTCTTGGTTGGGAGCAGAGACCATGAAATAACCTTCCTCCTCCTCGGCACCCTCTGCCGCGGGGGCTACCTCCGTTCCTTCCTCCTCTTCGCAGCTCTCTGGCACGGTGGGAGTTGGCGGCTTGTCCTTCCCTTCCAGCCACCCTTCATCCTCCGGAGTTATTTGGGATGCGGGACCTGTCTCGGTGGTTTCCTCAGTCTCTGGAGGGTTTTGGCTGGGTGTGACCGCAGCCAGCGTCTCCCCATCGTAGAGGCGCAATGGCGTGCTGTCCGGCAGCGTGTCCTCCAGCTCCACCCTCCTGCCTGTCCCCGGCGCCGGCTCCGGCTCTCCCCATCGCCCATCCTCCTCCTCCTCCTCCTCCTCCTCCTCCCGCTCACCGCTCTCGGTGCCGTCACCCGTCGCCTGCTGCGGTGCGGCGGGGACGGTGCCACTGCTGCTCTCCCGCTGGCCTGCCTCCAAGTCGAGCTCCTCATCGGCATCCTCATCCTGCACCTCCCATGGCTCCTCCGCAGCCTCGGCCGGCTCCTGGCTGTCCCCTTGCCCGGGGACATGGATGGGTGCTGCCTGGTCAGGCTGCCCCACGGTGTCCTCCTGCTCATCCCCTGCCAGCCCCGGGGCCGGCTCAGCGCCTGGTGGTGGCTGCTGCTGGCTCGTCCCTCGGCTCTCGGCAGCTTCTTCGTCATCTTCCCGGGTTTCCTCCAGCTCTGCCGGCGACACGCTGCTGTCTCTCTCCTCGCTTTCCAGCCCTCCTGCGCTTCTCGGGGTGTCATCCGCCCAGGCTGGCTCTTCCGTCCCCAGAGCCCCCTCCGTGTCCTCTGCTGTCACCTCCCACTCCTCTGGAGGGGGCTTTTGGCTGCTGCCCTCATCCCTCCCACCCCAGCGCTCCTCTCCCGGCTCTGGCTGCTCCTCCTCCCGCGTCTCTTCCCCAAAGCCGGTTTCCTGCAGGTCCTCGGGCTCCTCCTGCCCCAGGGCTTCTGGTCCCGCAGCCTCTCCTGCCCCGGGGTCTTCTCCTCCCAGCGCCTCCCCGCTGGCCTCTCCCTTTTCTCCCTCACCTTCTTCTGCTCTGCCTGGGTCCTCCCCTCCCATGGCATCTTCCACAGCCCCCGACGAAGCCTCTTCTGCTGGGGTGGCCTCATGGATGCTCAAGGGCTCCTGCTCCAGGCACGGCTCCTGCTCCGGGCACGGCTCCTGCCGCCTTTCCTCCCCTGCAGCCAGGTCCATCTCACACACGGGCATTTCCTGCTGCTCAAACTTTTCCTGCTCCCCATCAATGAAGTCCTCTTCCGGGTGACTTTCCATGGGCAAACCCGGGTGGCTTTCCACGGGGACAGCAAAAGCAGCTTCGATTTCTCTCTGCGGGGACTCCCCTTCTCCCGCATCCATCCCTTCGCCCTGGAAATCGCCATCGTCTGGTCCCCTCTCCTCCTCGTCCTCCGAGGGGTGTGATGCTTCCATGCTTGGGGCATCCTCCTCATCCTCTGGCTCTTCCTGGCTGGCCCCAGTCTGGCCAGGGCCACTGGTGTCCTCTTCCTGGGCCACCACTTCTGGTCCCCCTGGGCTCTGCACAGCCGGCATCTCCTCCTCCCACACTCCCGGCTCTTCCGGGCTCGGGGAAGCCGCCGCGCCGCAGGGATGCGATCCTGCACCCAGCCCCTGGAGCACGCCTTCCCCAACCCTCTCCTCCTCTTCGGGGGCTTCGCCATCCCCGCCACCCTCCGAGGGGTCTTGCCCTTCCCCGGCCCCTCCGCGAGCCTCTATGGGGGGCACGGGGCTGGGGGGACGGGCGTCCTGGGGGGCCCACGCGGCGCCGAGCGGGGGCTCTTCTTTGGGCTGAGCATCGTCATTCATTTCCTTGAGAGCATCCTCCAGCGCCTCGCTGACCAGCTGGGCTGGGTACCGCAGGCTGCGGGTGGGCACCGCTCCCGGGGGCTCGGCGCCGGCATCGCGGGTCTCCGCCGCGGCTCCGGGCGCAGGATGCTCCTTCCCTTGGCTCATCTCACCCCCGTCTCCCCCTGGCCAGGCAGGACCCTCTCCCCCCGGGCTCCCCGGCTCCGGTGGCACGGGGCTGGGGGGGTCCAGGGAGAGAGAAGGGGCTTTGCCGGGCTGCGAGGGGCTCGGCGTGGGGCGGCCGGGGGCACCCGGCTCCTTGGCTTGCGGTGCCGTGGCATGGAGGACGGAGCCGATTTTCTGGAGCTCCCTGGGGCTCTGGATTTTGGGTGTCAGAGCGTCGCTTCGGGTTTTTGCCGGCTGCCCCCTCCCCTCCGCCCGGGGGAAGACGGAGGGGCTGGTGCGGTGGTCCCGGGGCAGCAGCCGCCTGGCCTCGGCGCTCGCCGCCGCCAACTTGCTGCCCCCGCTCACCTCCAGCTTGAGATCTGCAATGGGCGAGGCGGGGAGCGCCGTCAGCTTGCCAAAAAGCCGCTCTCTGGGCTCCCCCCATCCCTCCCCGGCCGCCCGGGGTGGGGGCCTCTCGCTGCCCGCTGCCCCCTCTCCTATTTTTAACCAGCCCCTTCCTGGCAAAGTGGGAAATTCCTCACTGGAGCTCAACTGATGCTCCGGCGCCGCGCGGGGACGATGCTCCGGCGCGGTCAGGTCTTGCTGCTGGGTTGGGGTTGGGGGGGTGGACGGAGAAGTCGGGGTGGGGGGGGAGAGCGTGGGTGCCAGGCTTTCCTTGGTGGTTTTTATTTGGAGGAAAACGAGAAACGCTCGGCTTGTTACGGCAACCCCCGCGCTCCGGCTGGGCACGCGGCTGCCCTCCCGGCCTCCCCGTGAGGGGGAGGAATGGAAGAGAAGAGGCGAAGCGGCAGATAAGCCCTTATCTGCGCGGCGGCGGCGGTGGCGAGGCCCGTGCCAGGACACCCCCCCCACTCCCCCCCGCCGCTGCCCGCTGTTCGCACCTTCCTATCGCGGCCAGGAAAACGCTCGTGTCTATATTCAGCCTCATCCCCCCCGCCCCACCCCGCCACCTCCGGCTACCCCCAGCACCCCCGGCCCCCAGGGGGGGATGCGGTGGCCAGTGCTCCCTTACCTCGCAAGCCGTTGGCCAGTTTGTATTCCCCGGCTGGCATCTGCAAGCGGGTGCTCTCCGCTTCCAGCAGCGTCCTGCGAGGAGAAGGAGCGGGGTGGGTGCCGGGGGAGGGGGGGGGGGGGGGGGGGTGAGTCGTGGAGGGTGGGGGGGGGGATGCCTGCACCACAGTGAGCACCAAGCAGCTCCCCGTGCCCCCCCTCGCCCTCCGCCCCCAGCACACCCCGCAGGGCTACGGCGGATGCTTTGCAGGGAAACTGAGGCACGAAGGGGCTCCGGATGGTTTTGCTGCCGGTTCCATGCCCGTGGTGGGGGGGGACGGGACCGCGGGGGGAGTGGGGTGGGGTGGGGGAGCGGAGCGGCCCCCCCTTGCTCCTGTTTCCCCTCCCATCCCCCTGTCCCCAGGATTAGTGTCCGCGCCGGGTGACATCATGCTCCGGCGGAGGCCCCTCGCCTGGGCTGGGGACAGCCCCTATTCTCATGCTAATTGTCCCCCCAGTCCCCTGGCAACCTGCCTTTGTCTGGGGCCATCTGGAAGGGCTGGAAGGGCTACACAAGACCCCCCTTGTGCCCGAGACCCCCCCCCTGCTTGTACCCGAGACCCCCCTTCTTTTAGCCAAGACCCCCCCCTACCCTGCGCCCACCGCCGTTGCAGGGGTCGTCCCCAGCTCCCTGCGTGGGGGAAGTGGCTGGTCCCCAACCTGGTCCCCAACCTTGTCCCCAACCTTGTCCCCAGCCTTGTCCCCAGCGGGGACCTCACCTGTAGGTGGCCACTTCCAGGCTGAGGGACATCTTGAGGTGCATGAGCTGCTGCCGGTCCTCCAGCACCTGGGCGATCTGTCCCCGCAGGCTCTGCTTCTCCTGCTCCAGCGCCTCCATTGCCAGCTGCGGGGCGGGGGGGGACAACGATGGGACACATCAGGGACACCTCAGCCCTGCTGTCCCTGCCGGACATGGGACCGCGCTGGTGGCTCTTGTTTCCGCCCGGTGCCCCGTGGGATGCTGCGGGGGTTCGGGGTGGGGTGGGCTGGGGGGGCTGAGGATGGGGAGTTGGGGGGGTGAGGAGAGGAGTGGGGTGAAAAGCGAGGGGGAGGCGGGTGCCGGAGGAGGGAGGAAGGGCCGGGGGGATTCGGGATTGCAGGACACCGGGCTGGGAAAGAAGCATCTTTTGGGTGAGTGACCAGGACGGTGGCACCCTCGGCTCCGTGACCAGTGACTGGGGTGGTGGCACCCTCGGCTCCGTGACCAGTGACCGGGGTGGTGGCACCCTCTGCTCCGTGACACCCTCGGCTCCGTGACACCCTCGGCTTCGTGACCAGTGACCGGGGCCGTGGCCCCCTCTGCTCTGTGATCGGTGGCCGTGGCCGGTCCCCGGACCTGGAAACAAAGAGGGACCCTTCCCCGGGGCGGCATCCGTGCCCTCCCCGGCATTTCCAGCCCCATATTTCCACACCCCCCCCCGGGCTCCAACCCCCCCCTCCCTCCCGCAACCTCCCTCCGCTGAATTACTTTTGCAGCTGTTGGGTTGCAGCTGCAGCGAAGTCGGTCGGAGTTTAATTCCTCCCCGCGCCCCCCCCCGCCCCGCTGCCTGCACCCAGACTTGGGGCTGGGGGGGGGTGGGGGGTGGGGGGCAGCAGGCGGGGGCTGCCGTCCCCCCGGGGGTCTCTGGATCCCATGGGGACGTGGAGCAGCATCCCCGGGCAGGGTGGTGGGGGAGGACCCGGCGTCTGGGTGCTGCTCCCCTGCAGCAGGGTGGCTCCGGGTCCCTGTTGCGAGGGGGAAAAGGGTGTCCCTGAGCCACCCCCCCGCCCCCCCCCGGCCCTTCCTCCCACCCTCCCCAGCTTCCTCTCCATCTGCAGCTCATCCAGGGCCACCCTCCCTCCCTGCCCCGGGGTTTTCTCCCTCTGTCTTGCCTCCCTCCTACCCATCTCCCCCCTCCCTTTGTGGGCGGTGGGTGCCCTGAACACCCCCCCAGGCACCCCCAGCACCCCGCTCTCCCCCTCCCCAGGGGACCGGCTTCCCCCCGCAACCGCCTTCACCCACCTGGAACTTCTCCGCCTCCCCGCGCTGCTCCTGCCACTGCCGGGCCAGGTTCTCCTCCAGCATCTCCTTCCGCGCTTTGAGCCCCACCAGGTCCTTCTCCAGGTGCTGGAGCTGCAGCTGGCTCTGCTGGTTGTCCTCCACCGCCTTCCAGAGGTTCTCCTTGGCCTGGCAGAGGGAACCTTCCAGCTGCGACACCTCCGTCTTGTAGGTCTCCACCGCCCCTTTCCAGATCTCTGAGAGCCTCTTGGAGTAGTCCTCCACCTCCACCGGCTGGAAAGCCACCGGAGCGCATCGGAAGCTCTCCAGGCTCTGCGAGAAGCTCGCGATCTCCTGGTCCAGCCCTGCTTTCTCCTCCTCGTGCACCTCCAGCAAGGCTTCCACCTCCTTCTCCAGCTGCACGGCTCTCTCCTTCAGCCAGATCTGCGCCCTCCTCTCCTCCTCCAGCTCCTTCCTGCTCAAGGAGAGCTGCTTCTTGGCTTCTTCTCGGGCCGCTTGCTCCTTCTGGCACCTGCTTTTCACCTGCTGGACCTCCTCGTAGAGGTTGTCCCTGGCCAGCTCAGCCGTGCACTTCTCCCTGAAGGCGTGATCCAGCGCGTCCCGCAGGGCTCGCAGCTCCTCCTCGTACTTGGCCCGCCACGAGTCGCCGGCGGGGCTGCCCTTGGCGCTCTGGATTTCGGCTCGCAGCACCTCGTTCTCCTCCTCCAGGAACTTGACGCGGGCCAGGTAGGCCTCCAGCCGCTTGTTGAGGTCCCACATCTGCAGGGACTCCTCGCCCAGGGCTCTCGCCCCAGCGAAACTTTCCGTGCTCAGCATCGGGGCTGCTGACGGAGGATGCCGGGGCTCAGATGCCGGCGTTGCCGGAGGATGCCGGAGGCTCTGGAGAAGTGGGAAAGCACAGGGAGGGAAGCGAATGGCTGGGAGCGGAGGGGAGCGCAGCTATTCATACTCAGCCGGGCGAGTGGGAGGCCCCTGAGACCCGGGCGAGCAGCTGGGCTTAACTCTTCCGCAGCCGGGGCCGCTTCCAGCCCCACGTGGGCTCGACGCCGGATGGGATTTCCCAGCCCTGAGGAAGGGCAAAGTGTTTCTCTGCACTTCGGGAGGGTGGTTTGAGGACTTGGATCCTGCCCCCAACGTGGCTCGGCTGGGAAATCCACACACACACACACACCCCCCCCACCGGCAAAGCTGGAGCGCCATGTGGGGTGCTGTGGGGCTCGGCACGGAGGGCGGGGGGGTGTCCAAGGGCGGGTTGGCAGATGCCCGTCCTGGTGGGCTTGGCTGCGGGCATCCCTCCCCGGTGGTACGCTGGCCCCGTGCCACTCCGAAACCCGGGGACCACGGGAACCCAGACGGAGCCCTTGGAGGTTCTCCCAGTCTCGGGAGGGGTGATGGTGGCACTGGGGACACCCGGTGCCCCTCGGCGCCCAGGGCAGTTTTGGGCTCAGCACAAGCCGTGGCCTTGAATCCAGGCACGGGGGGATGGCGGGGGGCACTAGGGCGTCATCCCTTCCTCCCCCCCCGCCCCATCCTCGGGGTGCTGCATCCAGCTGCGCGCAGCTGCGATCCTCTCTCTTTCCAGATGTGCGGGGCGGCGGGAGCCCGAGGGGGGACTTTCACCCGCAGCCTCCGAAACTTGGCCAAGCGCCGGCTCAACATTTGGTTTCGTTCACAGCTTTCACCCGCGCGGCCGAGCCGTCATGGGGGGGGGGAATGTGGGTTATGAATCGCTTCGCGGGGAGCGTTTGGGGATTATTATTTTTTATTTTTCTCTCTTTTTTTTTCCCCCCTCCAGCTGATTTAGAAGGGGGCGGGGGGAGGGCAGCGGGCTGGCAAGGTTTAAAAATCCAAACCGGGGAGGTTTCTGTGAACAAAAGAGGCAGGAAAACATCGTTTGGGGAGAGATTTGTTGCCAGCTTTTTCTCCCCGTCCTCCCTCTCCCGGAGGGATGGTGGTTTTCCCACGGCGGGGGGGGGCGGGGGGGGGGGCTGTCCCCGCTCTGCCCTCACCAGGGCAAGGAGGAGAAGGGTAAATGTCCCCTCCCGAGCCGTCGCCGGGGCGAGCTCCTCCGGAGAGACGAGCAACAGTCCCCTCTGCTGGCAAAGGCCACCCAAAACCACCCACAGCCATCCCCGAGCTCCTTCCAGCTTTACACCATCCGGGAGCTGGCGGGGTCCCAGCGTTCCCCCCCAACCCCCCCCCTCCTCCCCCCACCATCTGGGAGCAGCAATAAAAGGGTCCCTTTGGACCTTGGCACGGCAGGGAGCGGGTTTTGCCCGGACTCTGCCCCATCCCAGCGCCTGGTTGGGGGGAGTGGGGGGGTGGAGGGGGGTGGGGGGGGGGACACCCCCGGCCTGGGGGTCCCCGAAGGCATCGGCTTCCCGGCTCATCTCCGGCCAGACATCCCGTCTGGCTCCCCGGCCCCGGCCCCGGCTCCGCTTCCCCGCTCGCAGCCGGGACTCAGCCGCCGCTCGGCGGCCCGGGGAGCGCCGGGGTCGCGTTAATCCACCTCCGGGTCCCCAGAGCTCCCGGCGGCGCGATGATGGAGCCTTGCTGTGCGCCTTCCTCCTCCTCCTCCTCCTTCTTCACCCCCCTCCTCCTTCTTCATCCTCCTCTTCCTCCTTCAGCCTCCTCCTCCTTCTTCATCCTCCTCTTCCTCCTTCACCCTCCTCCTCCTCCTTCATCCTCCTCCTCCTCCTTCACCCTCCTCCTTCTTCATCCTCCTCCTTCATCCTCCTCATCCTCCTTCACCCTCCTCCTTCTTCATCCTCCTCTTCCTCCTTCACCCTCCTCCTCCTTCTTCACCCCCCTCCTCCTCCTTCATCCTCCCCCTCCTTCATCCTCCTCCTCCTCCTCTTTCACCCTCCTCCTCCTTCTTCACCCTCCTCCTCCTTCTTCACCCCCTCCTCCTTCTTCACCCTCCTCTTCCTCCTTCACCCTCCTCCTCCTCCTTCTTCATCCTCCTCCTCCTTCTTCATCCTCCTCCTCCTTCACCCTCCTCCTTCTTTCATCCTCCTCCTTCACCCTCCTCCTCCTCCTTCTTCACCCTCCTCTTCCTTCTTCACCCCCCCCTCTCCTCCTCCTCCTCCTCCTTCATCCTCCTCCTTCATCCTCCTCCTCCTTCTTCATCCTCCTCCTCCATCCTCCTCCTCCTTCACCCTCCCTCCTCCTCCTTCATTCTCCTCCTCCTCCTCCTTTCCATAGCGCACCCACTCCGGAGCCGGCCGTCCCCGCTGCCTGGCTGCTCGGCTGTTCCACCAGCTCCCAGTTTCCTCCTCCCGTTGGGTGCCCGTGGGGGTGACTGGGTGCCCCAGGGCTGCCCAAGGGCCACCAGCCCCCAATATTGGTGTCTGCCGCAAGGCAGCCCTCGGTGCCCGTGGCTACATCGGGAAGCACCAGGGGATGGAGGTTTGCTTCCTCCCTGGCCTTGCTCCCCTCTTCCTCCTCATCCCTTTGCTTTGCCTTTCCCCACTGTCTCCCAGTCCCCGCTCCCTCAGCCAGTGCCGGGGCTCGCTGGGACAGCCCAAATCCTGCAGGGAGGACTGGGCATCCCCAGGGGGACAGAGGGATCACAGCACTTCCCTGCCTGGGGGAGGCTGGGGGCAGAGCTGGGGGGGGCACCCCGGGGTGGGGGGGGTCTGTGTATCCCTTCCTTCTGCGGGGTGCTGGGGGTTGGGAGTCACTTGGGATGGGGACACCTGTGTCCCTGGGGGATGCTCAGGGTCAGGAGCCCACCTGAGGTAGGGACATCAGCGTCCATGGGGGATATTTAGGGTCAGAACCTCCTGGGATGGGGACGTCTGTGTCCCTGGGGGATATTTGGGGTCAGGAATCTCGGGAAGTAGGGACACTCATGTTCCTGAGGGATGCTTGGGGTCAGAACCTCCTGGGATGGGGATATCTGTATCCCTGGGGGATGCTCGGAGGCAGGAACCTCTCAGGAGGAGGGATGTCTGTGTCCCTGGGGGGATTCTTGGGTTTGAGACCCACCCTGGGGTGGGGACCTCTGTGTCCCTGGGGCACGTTTGAGGTCAGGAAACCACCCAAGGTAGGGACATCCATGTCCCTGGGGGATGCTCAGGGTCAGGAGCCACCTGAGGTAGGGGACATCCATGTCCTGGAGGGATGCTCGGGGTCAGAACCTCCTGGGAGGGGGGTGTTTGTGCCCCTGAGGGATGCTCAGAGTCAGGATCCACCCGGGGGGTGGGGACATCAATGTCCCTGGTGGATGCTCAGAGTGAGGAACCTCTCAGGAGAGGGATGTCTGTGTCCCTGGGGGGTGCTTGGGGTTGAGACCCCCCCCCCGGGGTGGGGACCTCTGTGTCCCTGGGGGCTGTTTGAGGTCAGGAACCACCCAAGGTAGGGATATCTGCGTCCCTGGGGGATACTGGGGGTCAGAACCCTATGGGATGGGGATGTCTGTATCCCTGGAGATGCTCGGGGTCAGGATCCCCTGAAATGGGGATGTCTGTGTCCCTGGGGGAAGTTTGGGGTCAGGAACCACCTGGGTTGGGGACATCCATGCCCCTGGGGGATACTTGGGGTCAGAACCCCATAGGATGGGGATATCTGTGTCCATGGGAGATGCTCAGGGTCAGCATCCACCCGGGATGGGGACCCCCATGTCCCTGGGGGATGCTCAGGGTCAGAAACCCATGGGATGGGGACCCCCATGTCCCTGGGGGATGCTCAGGGTCAGGATCCACCCAAGGTGGGGACATCCACGTCCCTGGGGGATGCTTGGGGTCAGGATCCCCTGGGATGGGGACATCTGTGCCCCCCCATCCCCACGGAGTGCTCGAGGGTGGTGGTTCGGCAGAAGCAGGGGTTTGTGGGGGTGGCAGGTTTGGGGGTGACGCAGCCCCGCACCCCCCGGCAGCGCGTGCCACCCCAGGGTGGGGGCCTGGCAGGGTGACGGCAAGCTTGGCACGGGGTTCATGGCAGGCACTGCTACGTGGCTTCGAGCAGGGCTGGAGGGGAAGGAGGAGGAGGAGGAGGAGGAAGCACAGCTGGGCACTGGGGCCCTTCCAGCCTGGCCGCAGCTGGGGGCTGCCGGGGGCTGCTGTTGTTGGACAAGGTCCCCCTGGGGCCCGACCCCTTCCCATGCCCTTGGCTGGTGCGGGTGGGAGTGGGGCAATGGGAAGGGCTGGGAGGTCCCCGAGGTCTCTGGGGCTGCAGGCCGGGATGGGGATTCTCTGATGGCTAATAAAGGTTGTGCCCTGCCGCTCCTCTCCCTCCTCCCCTGCCCCCTGCCGGGAGCTGGATGTGCCAAGGGCTTTGTCCCACCGATGTCACCAGCCAGGAGGGACCAGAAACTGGGAAGGCACAGGGAGAGTGGCAGCCCTGGAAGATCCGCTCTGAAAACCCGAAACCCCGGCAGCCGGGATGGGAACATTTGTTCCCAATTAAGCTGGGGGACGCTCCTTGCTGAGCAGGCACTTTGCGCTTCCCCCGGCCCTGAGCCTTTCGCCGCAAAAGTGCAGGATGTGACCTCATGGGTCGGGATTAGGGGCGCGGGGGGGGGGGGGGGGGGGGGGGGGGGCAGAAGATGGGGCAGCCTATGGATTTCACCCCTGCTTGTCCCGGTGGCCATCCGTCCCGGTGGCCATCCGTCCCGGTCCCGCACGGCGAGGCGGCTGCCTGGAGGGCAGAGCGTTGCGGTGTGAATGCACCGCTAACGAGACCGTCTCCGCCGCCCGTAATTATTTCCCAGGGCGACGAATGATTAATTCTGCTCAGGAGCCTGCGGCTTTCTGCAAACTCACCCGAGCAATTATCTGGCAGGCGCCGCGCCGGCCCCCCCCCCCCCCTCCCGGCCGGAGGATGCTCCGTGCCAGAGAAAGTTGGAGCGAGATCTGGATTAAAAAAAAATCCCCGGGTGCTGCCCTTCTCCCCAGGGGCTCGGATCCGCAAATGAGGGTCCCCAGCTGCACCCCGGCCCCCACCAGGGCACCCCTACATCCCCCCCAGGAGCAATCTGCAAGCCGTCAGACCTAAAGATATATTAATTATCCTGGGGTAGTTATCCCGTGAGGTAGATGCAGGTGGGTAAACTGAGGCACGGCGCGCCCTCTCGGCGGGACCAAGGTCGGCTGTGGCTGTGGGTGTGGGGCCGAGAGGTCGGGTCTGGCTGCTCCTACCACCCTTTGGGGGCTGGCGAAGCCCCCGGGTCCCTTCAGCCCCCCCCCCCCCCCGGACCTCGCTGCAAAGGGGGTTTTGCATGACAAAGCCTCCGCTGGCTACCGGGACCCCCCCCACTCCGTGGCCGCCTCCCAATCCAGCTGAAGCTGCTAAATATCAGAAATAAGCACCCAAAGGTCATTCCTGTGCCGTGGAGTGGGGGGGACGGGGACGGGACACCCCCCCCCCACCCCCGCCTTGTCCGGCCGGGTTTTGGGGGATCCGGCGCCGGCTGCTTCCCCCAGTTCTGCTGCACTGGGATAAATAACGTGTCCAAGTCGAGCATCCTCCTCTCCCTGCGCTCGGCATCCCGTGCTGGGTTTGCCAGCTGCCAGGAGGGAGGGAAGGGGAGGGACGAAGCGCCTTGCCAACACGGTAATAATTTTTTTTTTTTTTCCTCCCCCCCCCCTCCCCTCCTTAATTAGGGGAAGGAATAAATATAAAAGGAGGAGGGAAAGGGGAAGGGAAAGGAAGAAAAAAAAAAAAAAAAGGAGCCGAGGACACGGACACACACACAGAAGACTCCTCTTTTCTCGCTGCCTGCACTTATGCCTGGCGGAGCTGGTTCCCAGCCGTCCTGCCAACCTGCTGCCGGCCGCTGCCTGCGCTGCCCCCCAGGAGCCGCAGCTCAGCCCCACACCGGGGGCCCGGGGAAAGGGACTCCCCCCGGCCGCAAAGAAGGACCACCGAGGGGCCGCCGCCGAGCAAGGTGAGAGGCGGGGGAAAGCGTCGGGCTCGGCCCGGGGTCAAGCCGCCGTACTGCGCTATTTCACGGCAAGAGCTCGTTTCACCTCCGCGCCGGCGGAAAGTAAAGCGGGGAGCTGAGCCGGCGTGGGGGTGCCCACGGTTTTCCCCGCGGGATGCAGGGATGGGGTCGGGGGGGAAACCACAGGGCATCCTCCTGCCCTGCAGCGGAGGATGCTGGAAGCTGCTGGTCGTCCCCCCCCTCCCCCCAAAATGTCCCGCTTCGGGGAGGTTTGTCCTTGTCACCGACACCCCCCCCCCTCCCCCGGGAGCACAGCATCGCGCCGCAAGTATTTTTTTTTTTTTTTTTTTTTGGATGGATCAGCTTGTACCGGCGCTGGCTCTGCAGCCCTGGAGGCAGAGCGGGGACCGAAGTGTGTGGGGGGTGGGGGGTGTTTCTTGCGAAGTTGGATGGAAAAAAGGACTTTGGTGCTGCCCGGCCGCCGCAGTCTGGAGCCCAGCCCGTCTCCCTGCCCCGCCGGCCTCGAAGGCTTTGGGGAAAAGGGGGATTTTTGGGGCTGTTTCAGCAGCCGCTCCCACGGAACCCTCATTTTGGGAGAGCTGCCGGAGGGGCTGCGGTGTCCCGTCACGGGAGGGGGGGGCTCCCCGTCCGTCCTGCGGAGGCTCTGGACGGGTCCTTGCCCCAAGGAGGCTGCAGTCAGGGTAGCAGTAGGAAGGGAAACTGAGGCACGGAGCTGGGCAGGGGCTCGCACAGAGAGCCCGGGGTCCGGCTCCCCCCTCTCCTGCCCCCGCTGCGCTCCGTGGGGAGGGTTTCAGGGTCGCGGAGGGGCTGGGGCAGAGCCCAGGGTGGGGGGTGTCTGTGGGGCACTGCCGGATCTCCCCGTCCTCCCCCCGCTCTCTCGGCTCTGACAGTGTCCCAGTGCGGGGACAGGCCGGGGGAAAACAGAATAATTTGGGGGGGCTTTTCAAGGCTTTTCCCCACCGAGCAGCCCCAGCTTGAACCCCAAGTCCCCTGTAGGGTGCCCCGGGCTGGGGTAATTTGCTGCAAACCCCTTCCCCCCCGCCCCAGCTAGACCATTTTGTCCCCGGGACTAGGGGGCTGCCCTTGAGGATACTCCCCCCACCCCGAGGACCGCTTTTGGCCGCGGCCGCCTCCTTTCCCATCACCGACTTGTCCCGTCCCAACCCAGAACCTGTTGCTCTTCCTTTCGGCTGCTGGAGGGGTGGGAAAAGCTCCCTCTGCCCCAGCCCGGACCCTTTTCCAGCTGCTGGGGGGGTGGGAAAACCGCAGCAGCTGGATGCTTTAAGGGCTGTTTTTCATGGGATGGGTTTAGACGGGGGAAACTGGGAGCTCGGATCTTTCCTCGGGGCGCTGGGATCTTGTGCTGGGAGCGAGGAGCTGCCAGTCCGCTGGGGGCGGGGGGGGATGTGTGTGTGTGTGCAGAGGGGCTGGGGAGCCCCGGTTTAGCGGGTCCCACCTGAGCAGCGGTGCCGAAATCTGGGACACCCCCCCACACACACCCCGCCCCATCCTCCACACTTCTGCCCCACCCCGTGCCTCAGTTTCCCCACTGGGAAAGGTTGGGATGGGGGTGCAAACCTTCGCGCCCGCGTGCGACACGCTCACCCCTGGTCCCTGGGGGGGGTCCCCAAGGGGTCTGCTGCCACCCCCACCCCTCCCTGCGGGACTCTGTCTCCCCAGGGACACCCCCGGGCTCCCCTGGACCCCCTGCTGTGGGGGGGGGACGACACATCGCGGCAATCCCAGCCCTGCAACAAGGAGCCCCTTTTTCCCTGCTGTGTTGGGGGGGGTGTTCTGGCAGCCGCAGGGACCCCCCCGTTGTCCCCACCTGCTTCCGGACTTTTAAGCTCTGCCAGCAGCTGGTGCCAAGAGGCTGCCGGGCGCTTCCCGCTGCATCCCCCCCCGCCATCCCAGGGGACCCACCGTGTCCCCCGGCCCTGCCCCGCTCCGGGGACCCCTCCGGGCACGGCTGTACCCCCGGGATGGGGATGGATCCTGGACGCAGGGAAGGAGGTGGGGCGGGGGGGTGGGTGTGGGGGGGGACGGGATGGGACGGGACACACGGATACAGGGACAGCCACGTGCGTGCCGTGCGTGGATGGGGACATGGGTGCGTCCGGCTGGCCGGGGTGTCCGAAGTCCTTTGCCAGTGGGGACGGGGTTGTCCGCTTGTGCCTGGAGCGGGGCCAGCCTCTGCCCGTGGCTGCTGACTCATTCTGCAGCTGAGCATCCCTGGAAAGCCACCGCTCCGCTGCCTGGCCCCCCCCGCCCCCCCCCCCCCACCCCGCACTGCTCCCTCGTCGTCGTCCCCCCCCTCCCCGGGCTCGCTGCGGGCTGGCAGGGCACCTTGTAAGCCGGGATGAGGGACCGTCACATGGAGGGGACAAGGGGACCCTTGGAGGAGAAAGCCCCTCTCCGGAGATGGGAAGGGATCGGGCCCCCGGCTGTGTGTGTGTGTGTCCCCCCCCGCCTTCCAGCATCGCCCTGGACCAGGCGCCGCAGCCCCGGGTTGGAGGAGCCGCCTCCGAAAGCGGGGCCGAGCTCAGGGGAGAAAGAATCATCGCTCCCGGCCCAAAAATAGACTTCAGCTCCATTTTCCACCTGGTTTCCCACGGAAATGGAGGTGACCCGGCCCCGCCGTGTGCGTGTCCCTGTCACGGTCCGTCCCCGGCACCTCCGAGGTTTTGGAGACGATCGAGCCCCACGAGCCACCACCTTTTCCCCCTCTCCGAGCTTTTTGGCCACCGTCCCCTAGCCCTGCTCCCAGCTTTCCCCTCCTGATGTGTGGGCTGAAGATTTTTCCGTTTGTGGCAAATAGGAGAAAAAAAAAAAATAAAAAAAAAAAAAATCAAAGAAAAGCCCCAAAAATCCAACCCCAAAGCCCAAACATGACGTCTGAGAGCCTCTTGCCGTCACGGGACTCCAGGACCTCAGAGCATCACCCACAGGCAGGGTGAAACTGGGTTTGGCCCTCTCCGTGTCCCATTCCCAGTGCTGGCACACTGGTCCCAGGCCGGGAGGGGAGCGGAGGGGGGGGGGGGGGGGCACGGGAGGGGAGCAGGAGCCGCTCACCCCAGTTTGCCCCGTTCCCGCGGAGTTTTATCGCTCGAATTTCCTCCCCGGGGCTTGGCGGCTGCCGCCGGCCGCGGCTCACGCCACCGCGGCGCCTTGGGAACGGGAAGAAAAGGCGCCCGCGACAAAAGCCTTCCTCGCTTGGCCGGGCGGGGGGGGGGACGACACGGCAGCCAGCCCCCGAGCTGGACCCCGGCCACGGCCGCCGCGCAGGAGGGTTTTGTCCCCCGCTCCGGAGCCGTGGGGCTGAATCCAAATGATGCGGCCGGAGCAGAGAGAGCCCCTGGCTCAGGGTTGGCACCGCCGGCCGGGTCCTGGGCGACTGGGCTCTGGTTGCTGCTGGGGAGCGGGGGTGGGGTGGGGTGGGGTGGGGTGGGGTGGGGGGGGTGCGTGGTCTGCATGTGATGGTCAACGTCCATGCTGCGTGGTGCCAGGGGCTGTGCATCCACGGTGCATGGTGCCAGGGGCTGTAGGTCCACAGTGCTTGGTGCCAGGGGCTGTGCATCCATGGTGCCAGGGGCTGTACATCCATGGTGCGTGGTGCCAGGGGCTGTACATCCATGGTGCCAGGGGCTGTACATCCACGGTGCATGGTGCCAGGGGCTGTAGGTCCACAGTGCTTGGTGCCAGGGGCTGTGCATCCATGGTGCCAGGGGCTGTACATCCATGGTGCGTGGTGCCAGGGGCTGTATGTCCATGGTGTGTGGTGCTGGGGGCTGTAGGTCCACAGTGCTTGGTGCCAGGGGCTGTGCATCCATGGTGCATGGTGCCAGGGGCTGTACATCCATGGTGTGTGGTGCTGGGAGCTGTAGGTCCACAGTGCTTGGTGCCAGGGGCTGTACATCCATGGTGCCAGGGGCTGTACATCCATGGTGCATGGTGCCAGGGGCTGTAGGTCCACAGTGCTTGGTGCCAGGGGCTGTTCATCCATGGTGCATAGTGCCAGGGGCTGTAGGTCCAGAGTGCTTGGTGCCAGGGGCTGTGCATCTGTGGTGCCAGAGGCTGTACATCCATGGTGTGTGGTGCTGGGGGCTGTACGTCCACAGTGCTTGGTGCCAGGGGCTGTGCATCCATGGTGCATGGTGCCAGGGGCTGTTCATCCATGGTGTGTAGTGCCAGGGGCTGTAGGTCCACAGTGCTTGGTGCCAGGGCCTGTATCTCCATGGTGCCAGAGACTGTACGTCCACGGTGCGTGGTGCCAGGGGCTGTACATCCATGCTGCATGGTGCCAGGGGCTGTATGTCCATGGTGTGTGGTGCTGGGGGCTGTAGGTCCACAGTGCATGGTGCCAGGGGCTGTGCATCCATGGTGCCAGGGGCTGTTATGTCCATGCTGCATGGTGCTAGGGCTGTACATCCATGGCGTGTGGCTCTGTGTCCGTGGTGTGTGGTTCTAGGGGCTGTAGATCCATGGTGCCTGGTAGTAGGGGCTGTATGTCCATGGTATATGGTCCCGGAGGCTGCACATCCATGGTGCCAGGGGCTGTACCTCCATGGTGTGTGGCTCTGTGTCCAAAGTGCATGGTACTAGGGGCTGTGCATCCATGGTGCCAGGGGCTGTAGGTCCATGGTACATGGTGCCAGGGGCTGTACATCCATGGTGCTTGATGCCAGGCATTGTATCTGCATGGCAGGTGGCTCTACGTCCATGGTGTGTGGCTGTAGGGGCTGTGCATCCATGGCGCATGGTGCTAGGGGCTGTGCATGCATGGTGCACGGTGTCAGGGGCTGTATCTCCGTGGTGCTTGGTGCCAGGGGCTGTATGTCCATGGTGTGTGGTTGTAGGGGCTGTGCATCCATGGTGCGTGGTGCCAGGGGCTGTAGGTCCACAGTACATGGTTACAGGGGCTGTACGTCCATGGTGCTTGGTGCCAGGGGCTGTATCTGCATGGTAGGTGGCTCTACATCCATGGTGTGTGGTTGTAGGGGCTGTGCATGCATGGTGCATGGTGCCAGGGGCTGTACGTCCATGGTATATGGTGCTAGGGGCTGTACATCCATGGTGCCAGGGGCTGTGCATCCATGGTGCGTGGTTCTAGGGGCTGTACATCCATGGCGTGTAGTTCTAGGGGCTCTAAGTCCATGGTGCATGATGCCAAGGCCTGTATCTCCATGGTGCATGGTGCCAGGGGCTGTATCTCCATGGTGCATGGTACCAGGGCCTGTATCTCCATGGTGCATGGTGCCAGGGGCTGTACGTCCATGGTGCATGGTGCTAGGGATGTATCTCCATGGTGTGCGGCTCTGTGTCCATGATGCGTGGTTCTAGAGGTTGTACGTCCATGGTACATGGTGCCAGGGGCTGTCCATCCATGGTGCATGGTGCCAGGGGCTGTATGTCCATGGTGTGTGGTTCTAGGGGCTGTCCATCCACGGTGCGTGGTGCCAGGGCCTGTAATCACACCCTCTCCCTGGCACATTGGTCCCACGGGTAAACTCAGGGAGCACCGTTCGCGAGGGGGATGGGGGCGACGGGGACAGCCTCCTGGCAGCTTGGCCCCGGCAGCCAGCGTCCTGGCCCAGAGCGCGCCGCGGAGGTGCCAAATCCACTCCCGTGGCCGCCGAAATCAATGCAGCGCAAAGAGCTCATCAATTCCAAAGCTGCTCCGAGTCTCAGGGTCGCCGTGCTCCCGTCCTGCTGCATCCTCAGGGAACCGTGCGGTGCATCCCCGGTACGGGGAGGGGGGGTTGTGAGGAAACCCCCAACCTCTGCAGAGGGGTGAGGGGTTATCGGGGCTGTGCCCCCTTGCACCGTGCAGGGACATCTCCCTGCATCCCCATCCTCCTCTCCGGATGGCCCTGTGGGCAACCGGAGCCCCTCCGCGACATGCCCGGCGTCCCCAGCGGGTCCCCCCAGGGTAGTGGTGGTGGTGGGGAGGGGGGGGCAGTGCTAGCCACTGGGCTCTCCTTTCAGCGCCGGCCCCCAGCCCGCCGAGGAGAGCCCTTTGTGCCAGGCAGCCCTGAGAGAGGCCTGGGACATAATGGCCGCTTTGCTCGGCCCCGGTTTTCCCAGCCCGCGCGCGGGGAACCTCCGGCGTGAGCTGCATGGCAAAGAGAAGCCCTCCTGCTCCTTCCCTCCCCCTCCGCCCCCCCGCTTTGTGTCGTGTGTGTGTGTGTGTGTGTGTGTGTGTGTGTCCCACTACTCCCCGCCGCCTCGCTGACCTCAACCCCCACACGTGCACGAGCGCACGCACACGCGTGTGCGCGGCCTCACGCCTGCACGCCGCGATGGGCCGGGGGGGGTGGGGGGCAGCAACGGCGCCACGCACGTGCCCTTCTCGCCCGCCCTCGACGCCTCTATCCCTGCCCACCCCCAGCCACGAAAGCCTCCTCGGTCTGAGGTTTCGCCCCCCCCCCGGCCCTGCCATCGCCTCCCTCCCCGCCGGGGCCAGCGTTTGGGCTCAGACTTTCCATGCCGCCGGGGCCACGCTGGGCTCCCATGTCCCCAGGGGGACCCGGATTCCCGGGAAGGGTAGGGGGGGGCTGGATGGGACCCAGTGGCGTCCAGCTGATAGTCCCGGTTGCCGGTGCTTTCTCCTTCCTCCCGCTATCCAGGGCACGTTTCCTTCTCTTCCCGCTCCTCTGCGCCACCCAAGGGTCCCGGTTACCCCACAGCCGTGCCAGTGCCGCCCTCTCCGTCTGCGCCCCGATGCGCCACCCCACCCCTGCGCACACGGGGGTGTCTCCCCGGCCTCTCCCCCTCCTGCGGGGAAGGGCTATTTTTGATGCCCCTCTGGATTTTAAGCGCGGCTGGTGGTTTTTCCTCCCTCTTCGCAGGGCAGAGGATGGCCTCAGCCCTCCGGCTGCTGCTGCTCTGGGCGTTTGCCCCCACGGTGGTCCCGGAGGTGTTTGGCCCCGGAGATGGCACAGGTAACTCGGCATCATCGCCCGCATCCGCCGTGGATGCCCTGCAGCGGGGGGCTGGGGCAGGGGTTGGGGGGCGGGGGGGACACCCCACGCGGGTCCCGCTCACGGCTCCTCTCTTCTCCCACCCAGAGGACCTCAAGGCCCTGCAGGTCTCCATCCCACGCCACCCAGCCCTGGACGCCGTGCTGGCGGGCGACATCACCATCCCCTGCCTCATCACCTACCTCGGCCCCCAGCCCACCGCCGGCACGGCCGGCCGCCGGGCCGTGCTGGGGACCCCCCGCGTCAAGTGGACCTTCATCTCTGAGGGCAAGGAGGTGGAAATCTTGGTAGCCCGGGGGGACAGGGTGAAGGTGAGCGAGGACTATCGCCTCCGCGCCTCCCTGCCCATCTTCCACCGGCGCTACACCAACGCCTCGCTGCTGCTCACCGAGCTGCGGCCCAACGACTCGGGCATCTACCGCTGCGACGTGCAGCACGGCATCGAGGACGGCCACGACATCCTCCACCTCAAAGTCAAAGGTACCTCCCGCTGGGGAGCGGTGGGATTCGGGTCTTGGAGGCAGGGAGGGGAGGTTTGCGGAGGTCCACCCACCCCAGGTGCCTTCTCCTGGCTCAGCAAACCCCCTCCTGCACCCACCCTTATGGGTGGGGGGCTGCCCAAAGGGGTACCCAGGTTCAGATGCACCCCATATGGGTGGGGGGCTGCTGGAAAGGGGCAGCCGGCTGGAGACACACCCGTATGGGCGGGGGGGCTGCTGCAAAGATGCACTCTTATGGGTGGGGGGCCGCCGGAAAGGTGCACCTGGGTGGAGATATGCCAGTATGGGTGGGGGGCTGCCCAAAGGGGCACCCGGGTTCAGATGCACCCCGTATGGGTGGGGGGGCTGCTGGAAAGATGCACCTTGTGGGGTGGGGGGGCTGCTGGAAAGGGGCACCTGGCTGGAGTTGCACCCCGTATGGGTGGGGGGGCTGCTGCAAAGATGCACCCTACGGGTTGGGGGGCTGCTGGAAAGGGGCACCCAGGTGCAGATGCACCCTTATGGGTGGGGGGCCGCTGGAAAGGTGCACCTGGGTGGAGATGTGCCCGTATGGGTGGGGGGGGGCTGCCCCCAAGTGGAGATGCGCCTATGTGGGAGGGGGGCTGCTGGAAAGGTGCACCCAGGTGCAGGTGGACCCATATGGGTGGGGGCTGCCCAAGGGGGCGCATATGGGTGCAGAGGTACCTGTATGGGTGGGGGGGCTGCTGCAAAGATGCACCCTTATGGGTGGGGGGCTGCCGAAAGGAGGACCCGGGTTCAGATGCACCCCATATGGGGTGGGGGGGCTGTTGGAAAGATGTACCTGTATGGGGGGGGGGGGGGGGGGCACCTGGGTTCAGATGCATCCTTATGGGTGGGGGGGCTGCTGGAAAGGTGCACCCAGGTGCAGACACACCCATATGGGTGGGGGGGCTGCTGCAACGATGCACCCTTACGGGTGGGGGGCTGCCCAAAGGGGCGCCCTGGTTCAGATGCACCCTTATGGGTGGGGGGGCTGCTGCAAAGATGTACCTGTACGGGTGGGGGGGGCTGCTGAAAAAGGGCACCCAGGTGCAGATGTACCCATATGGGTGGGGGGGCTACTGGAAAGGGGCACCCAGGTGGAGATGCACCCGTATGGGTGGGGGGGCTGCTGCAAAGATCCACTCATGTGCGTGGGGGGGGCTGCTGCAAAGGGGCACCTGGCTGCAGATGCACCCGTATGGGTATGGGGGGGGGGGGGCTGCTGGAAGTGCGCACCCGGGCGGAGATATGCCCATAGGGGTGGGGGGGCTACGGCAAAGATCCACTCGTGTGGGTGGGGGCTGCCCAAAGGGGCACCCAGGTGCAGATGCACCCATGCGGGGGGGGGCTGCCGTGAAGCCCCTTGCCCGTGCCCGCGTCCCACCCCCCTTACCCCCCTCCCCGTCCCGCAGGGGTGGTGTTTCACTACCGGGAGGGTTCCATGCGCTACGCCTACACCTTCGCCGAGGCGCGGGAAGCTTGTGCCAGGATCGGCGCCCGCATCGCCACCCCCGAGCAGCTCTACGCCGCGTACCTGGGCGGCTACGAGCAGTGCGACGCCGGCTGGATCGCTGACCAGACCGTCAGGTGGGCATCGCCGGCACCCCCATATCGCTACCCCCGCCCCCCACCTCCAACCACCCCCCACCCCGGCGAGCCGCCAGCCCTCCCCTCTCCTCTCCACCCCCCCCCAGGTACCCCATCCACACGCCCCGCGAGGCCTGTTACGGAGACATGAACGGCTTCCCCGGCGTGAGGAACTACGGCGTGGTGGACCCGGGGGACATGTACGATGTGTACTGCTACGCCGAGGACCTCCCAGGTGCCTGCAGTGCCACCAGCCCTGTCCTACGACCCCCCCAGCTTCTGTGGCCACGCTAACTCGCCCCCGTAACCCATTTAAACCCCCCCCCGCTCCGTGAAAAAGCCGCTCGGAAACCTCTGCTCTGCAAAGCTTTGGGCGCTCAGGTGCAGGCGAACGCGGGGACTCGCTGTGCTGCTCCCCAAAACGTCTCTGGTTTGGTTTTTGCGGGGTGCGGGGCTCCCCCGCGGCCCCCCCCGGTGCCCATCCCTGGCCTCAGGGCTGGGGGATGCCGGGAGTGATCTACCCTGGGGTGTCGGCACGCCGTGGTGTTTTGGGCTTTGGGGATGCTCACGCCGGGCTTCGCATGTGCTGGGGTGCTCCTCGTCCCACGGCTCGGGGACGTCCCGCTCGGCCTGGGGTGTGGAGGTGGCCGGGGATGCCCTTTGGGCCCCGGTGGGGGGGCTGCGGCTGCCGTGGGGCTGGCTGGGGGGTTGCCGGGCGGGCGGCAGGGATGCGGCGCAGGATGCTGGTGCGCGGGGCGCGACGCGCCGGGACGGGGAGAGCGTGCGGTCGCGGGGGACCCCCCACCCCCCCCACCCCAGCCCTTCTCGGCACGAAGCCCCACCGCGGCGTCCCCTGGGCTTGCGGGTCCCTTAAAAATGTCCCCTACGTGGACTTGCGCCTGCGCAGGGCACGGACTTGCTCCTCTGCCCCGCTTTTATGGATGCCAGGTTGGACGGGGCTCAGAGCAACCTGGGCTATGGTTTTTTTCTCTGCCTGGAGCCCATTTTCTGCAGGACGTGCAGAAAGCCTGGACCTAAAAGGGGCTCCGGGAAAGCTGGGGAGGGACTCTGGAGCAGGGAGGGCAGCCACGGGACGTTGGGAATGGGTTGAAACCAAAAGAGGGGAGATTGAGATGAGATGTGGGGAAGAAATTCCTTCTTCCGAGGGCGCTGAGCCCCTGGGCCAGGTTGCCCAGAGAAGCTGTGGCTGCCCCATCCCTGGAGGGGTTCAAGGCCAGGTTGGACGGGGCTTGGAGCCACCTGGGCTGGTGGGAGGTGTCCCTGCCCAGGGCGGGGGGGGGGGTGGGACGGGATGGTTTTTTTTACAGTCCCTTCCCCCCCAAAACCATTCCGCGATTCTATGCCTTAAAGTCTCAGCTCCCGTTTCCGAGGGCAGGAATCCCGCACGGCACAGGAGCCAGGGCAGGGAGGCAGCAGGTCCCCTCCAGCCCCCCCCGTCCCCCCCCCACGGCGAGGACCACGCCGGAGGTCCCCATCCCCACACCATCTCCTGGGAGGAGGGGGGCACAAAGAGGAGGCGAACCCCCCCCTGCCCCGGCGCTGATATTTCCCCCCCCCCGCCCCCTGCCCCCGCCTCCGTCTCCTTCCTCTCTTCGCAGGGGAGATCTTTTTGGAGTCGTCCCCAGAGAAATTCACGCTGGAGGAGGCGGCGGTGCGGTGCCGGGCGTTGGGAGCCGAGCTGGCGAGGCCGGGGCAGCTGTACGCGGCGTGGAGCGGGGGGCTGGACGCCTGCAGCCCCGGTTGGCTGGCGGACGGCAGCGTCCGGTACCCCATCGTCACCCCCCGGGAACGCTGCGGGGGGGCCCTGCCGGGCGTCAAAACCATCTTCCTCTTCCGCAACCAGACGGGATTCCCCGACGCCCAGAGCAGATACGATGCTTATTGCTTTCGAGGTAATAAAAATAAAAAAAATAAAAAAAAAAAAATTGAAAAAAAAAAAAAAAAAGGGCACCCACCCCCCTCACCCCCCCACCCCCACCCCTCCCCGCCTCGAAAAAGGGCACCCCCCCCCCCTCGGCCCGGCGGGTGCTCCCGGGCAGCGTTGAGGTTTCGGGGAAAGCTCCGGGAAGTACCGGGGGCGGGGGGGGGGCGTGGGGGGGTGTGCCCGCTCCCGCAGGGGCGGCATGGCATCGGGATCCCTGCCTGTTCCCCGCGCTATCGCGATAGAGCCAAGGGGCGGTGTTGTACCACGTCTCCGCCGTGCCGTGGGGGGGTGTGTGTGTGGGGGGGAGGTAGGGGTGCTTCGCATGGTCTCCGTGTTGCATGCCGGTATGTCGCGATAGGGGGCGGGATAACCTGCACGGTCACGATACTGCATGCCGCTACTTCATGACAGAGGAGGGGCGCTCTGCATGGCCTCACTAGTGCATGCCGATCTGTCGTGACAGACTAGGGCCGCCCTGCACGTCCTCGGTGCTGTATCGCGATAGACCAGGGATGTTCTGCGTGGCGTCGTTGGTCTGCATGACCCGCGGGGGCACGGATGGTTCATCCCCCAGGGCAGGGGGGCATCGCCGGGTCCCTGCAGGCGGCAAGGCTGGTTTTTAGGGAATATCGCAGCGGTGAATAGGAAACGGGAGCCGCGGGCGGCGGCGCTGGTTGCCGGCTGGCCCGTGTGCCGGCCGACGTGGGCGATAAGCCAGGGGAGGACGAGCGAGGATGGAGGCTGGCAGGGATAACGGAGGGAGGAAGAGCCTCCCCTCCGCTCCTCCTTCCCGGTCCCTCAACTCGGTGCATCCCCCCGGGACCACGGGGGCTCGTGACGGGGACACTGTCTCCTGGATCAACCGGATGCCGGGCATCTCCGTGCCTCAGTTTCCCCATCTATCATCAGGGAAAGCTGTGGGTTAGGCAGGACGGACCCGTCCCATGAATCCGCGACCCCTGTAACCCACTAACTCCCCACACGTGTCTGCGCTCCCCGGGGTGGGGATGGGGGAACGGAGAAGGACCCCCGCCCGGGGTGCGTCCAGGTTTAGGGTTCACTGGAGGGGGAGAAGCGGGGAGACCCGCTGTCGGGAAGCGCAGGGATGAGCAGAAAAACGCTGCGAGTGGAAAATTTGGCATTGCCTGCCGAAGCCACGAGCCGTGGAGGTCGAGGTCCCCACCGGGGTGCCAGGCTGTCCCCAAGGCTCCAGCCCCGCGCCGGGGCGAGGGCATCTCTGCCTGCCGCCGGGCCAGGACGGGGCAGTAATATCCCACTTTCTTTCTGCCCACAGAAGGGACAAACTCTTTCCCTGAGGCTGCAGGAAAATACCGAGCCAGAGAGCCCGAGGGCTTCCAGGAGATTGTTACAGTGGCAGAAAAGCTGGAGGAGCTGCAGCTGCCCAAAGCGCAAGTGGAGATTGAGTCGCGAGGGGCTATATACGCCGTCCCTTTCTTTAAGGACGCTGAGCTGGAAAAGCCGAGCCCGTCCCCCGAAGACGCACCGGGGCCAGGGACCCGGCACCCCCCGCTAGATACCTCCGTGTCCTCAGGTCACCTGGCCTCTGCCACCCCTTTTCCCACGGCCCCGGCCGTCCCCGAGGCAGGCGTCCCCCTTAGCTGTGGTGCGAAAGCGGGGAGCCCGTGCCCCGCGGAGGAGGATGGGGGGGAACAGGGACAGTTGGGGAGCTGGGGACACGGGCAGGTCGAGCAGCCGCCACGGCGATGCCAGGGCTGGGGTGCAGGAGAGAAGCTGCAGGGATGGAGGCGCCAGGATGGCAAGGAGAGGTCGGAGGCACCCGTGGGTGGCCGCCTGGCCCCAGCCATCCCCAGCCCTCCCATGGAGGGAGCGCCCATGGCCACGGCACCGGGGTCTTGGCGTAGGGCTCCACACAAGCCACCGGCGCGGGGACATCCGTCTGTCCCCTCCTCGGCCGGGGTCCAGCATGCAGGGTCAGTGCCGGACCGCGATTTAGCGGCACGAAGAGTTGGAGCAGGGAGAGGAGCCCAGGCGCAGCGGTGAGGGGCTGAGCGTGGCCCCCGCTGCAGGGAAGCCTGTGCAGTGGCCGAGCCAGAGCTCGGGCTGCCGCGACGCTTCGGAGGGGACAACGACACATGGGCTCAGGGCCGTCTCCGTCTCCCTGGGCACCTTCATGGCGGCGTCGCCCCACGGGCAGGATCCGCAGCGATGCCGGTGCCCGCGGCCCTGCGGTCTGGCTGGCTCCCGGCGCCGGTGTCTCACTGCCATTCTGCCTTGCCCTTTGCAGAGGAGGAGGAGGAGGAGGAGGGAGCAGCGCCGGGCAGGGACACGGCCAGCGCGTCGGCGGAGAGCCCGGGCGGAGGCCGCGACCCCGGCCAGCCCATGGAGCCGGATGGAGCCGTCGGCGCCCAGACGCTCTCCGGGGCCCCGCGGGCGGGCGCAGAGGGACCCACCGGTGCCCCGTCTCCGGCGGGGGCCGCAGCAGGTGACACGGAGCACCCCGAGGGGTTTCCCCGGCCGCCCAGCCCCGCTGCCCCCACCTGCCGCCCCGATCGCCCGTGGGACGCCATGGGGCGGCCAGCCCACACTGCCAGCCCTGGGGCACCGGGGCACCGGGTGACGTCGCCGACCGGTGCCACTTCTGCCGCCTCGACAGATAGCCGAGAGCCCGGCGGGACCCCCCGCCGTGGCCACCAGCCCGGTGGGGCGAGGACCCCCGTCCCCACTGCTGAAGATGCCGAGCTCTCGGGAGACGTGGCCGAAAGCCCCGGGGTGTCCCCGCTGCCCCCCGCACCCCCGCAGCCGCAGGAGGAGGGAGAGGAGCAGTCGGGGGCCCCGTGGCTGCCCTCGCCCGCGGTCCCCGGGGGCGGAAGCACCGTCCCCGCGGCAGAGGCGACGGCGGTCACACCGTGGCACGTGGAAGTGCCCGGCGGCAGCAGCAGCATGCCAGCGGTGGGACACGAGGATGCTGCGCCGAGACCCCCGGGCAGTGACCGCGGGATGCCTGCCGCTTCTTCGGAAGAGGAGGAAGAGGAGGAGGAGGAAGAGCCACCCGCTCCCTCCGTTGCAACCGTGGAGGGTTTCCTTGCAGCCATTCCCGGAGAACCAGGTGGGACCCGCAGGGATGGCCTCACCTCTCCCCGTACCGGCAGCTCCGGGGTGGTGCCGGTGGGGACTCCGCTGGGGGACGCGACCCCCAGCACGGCCGCCCCCCTGCCCGCCCTCCCCACCGAGAGGGCCAGCGTCGGGGCGGGCTCCCGCTCGGCCGGGGGTCCCCGCCGTGCCACCCTCGCCCTCGGGGCAGCTCTCCTGGCTGCTCTCCGCCACTAGAGAAAGCCAACACCTTTCCTTCACGCTGTGCTTCCCTCTGTCCGTCCGTCCGTCCGTCTCTCCTCTCTCTCTCTCTCCTCCTCAGCTGGGTAAGGGAAGGTTTACAGGTCCGGAGAAGCACATATTTGTCAAACAAATTGGTCCGAGCTCCGCATGCACTTAAATCTCTTCTACTTCTGTGAAGTGTTTTAATGACCGTTTCCATGAAAAGAGGAAAAAAAAAAAAAAAAAAAAAAAAAAGAAAAGAAAAGAAAAAAATCAAAAGAAGGCCGCCCCCCCCCCCCCCCTCCTCCCCCCAACCCTACTCTGACTAACAGTGGTACTAATAAAGGGAATTAAAAGCTTTCTAGAACAAGCACCCGGGCTTGCTCTTCCCTTCGTCCTTGCGCCTGCTGCCTCGCTCACCACCCGCGCGCCCCCCCCCACACTGACGAACTAATCCCCCGGCTCCCCCCACCCCGCCCCGTTCCCCCGAGTCCCCGGGGAAGTGGGGGTGGACGGGACCCCGTGCGAGGTGGGGCGGTGGGGTATGGCCGCTTCGCACCCTCCCTGCGGCACCCCCCCCCCCGCCCCCCGGGACCGGATCACCCCTCGCTGCCCCGGGCGGAGGGACAAGGTGTGAGCAAGGGCGGGGGGGGCTTCCTGCCCTGCAGCCACGGGGGGCACCGATGGGTCCTGGGGTGCAGAGCCCCGCCGAGAGCACCCATCCATGGCCAAGCACCCCGAAATCGCTGCAGTCCCCCCCCCCCGGGGAGCATAGATTCCCCTCCCCCCCGCCATGAGGGCCGAGATGGGTGAGCAGTGAGTGCATGAACCGCCGCGGGTGGGTGTCACCCACCCAGACCCACCCTCCGACCCCCTCGGGGTGCTCCCAGCTCCGATGCCACCGACCCCCTCCCCCGTCTGCTCTCCCGCAGCCCTGCAAGGGAGGGGACCATGCGGGGTGCCCCCCCCCCGCCCCCCAAGTCCCGTGGCACGGAGGATGCTCGGTGGCGGGTGCCTTTGCCCTGGCAAGGATTGCGGCTCGGGGGGAGCCGGCTGGGCGGCGTTAGGGCCCTAAATAGCTCATCCCGCTCCGTGCCTCCATCTGCTCGGATGAGCCGGGTGTCCCGAGCGAGCCACTGGCGCCTTGTGTGAGGTGACGGCGTCTGGGGACGGGCAAGGGCGGCGGCATCGTCCTCGGCAGGGCTCCACCGAGCCAAGGACCATTAAATGGGCATCGTCAGGCTGGAGGGTGTCAAGGGCTTTGAGTCTCCGCTCCGGCGGCGCCGGCGGCAGCCCTTCATCACCCTCTGGAACCGGGGCTGGGAGCACACGATGTGCTCCAGGCGCCTTAATGACCGTAACGAGCCGGTCGGGGACATGGGGACGGCCAGGCTGAAGGTGACAAGAGGGGGACAGGCGCGAGGCTCACCTCGCCGCCAGGCTGAGGACGTGCCGAAGGCTTTATCCCTTTGCGCGTCCCGTCCCGAGGCGCGTTGGCCGCGTCGTTGCAGGGGACAGCCGGAGCCATCCCCCGGGCGGTGGGAGCAGGCCAGGGGCTGGCACGGCAGCGAGCCCACCGAGGGGGAGGACGAGAGCATCCAGCTCACGTCCCCCGTGCCCTGGGGGGTGGCCAAAGCCCCGAACCCGGCCAGTTCTCGGCCGGGGCGGCTCAACCGGGAGTTTCCCATGAACTGAGGGCAGACGGGATGGCTCCGGGCACGTCGCCGTGCGCCCGAATCCTTCCCCTGGCCCAGGCTCGGTGCCCACAGTGCCCAGATGAGGGACCTGATTGCCGTAGGGCGCTCACTGCTTTAACGCTGCTGGGCGCTAACGAGGTCCCGTGGTGACGAAGGCTGCGTGTGCCTTGCAGGTGGCTGCGTCCCCAACCCCTGCCTGAATGGAGGGACCTGCGCGGAGGACGGCGCCCACCTGGCCTGCCTGTGCCTGCCCGGCTACGGAGGCAGCACCTGCGAACGACGTGAGTGCCCCAGGTGCCACCGCGGCCACGGCGGCTGGTCCCCGTGGAGCACCCTCGGCTGCTGAACCAGCGGCCCAGGAGACGTAAACACGGGGAAATCAGATTTTGGGTGGTTTTTTTTTTTTCTCGCTTGTTGGTGAGCTGGGCTCCATCACCCTGACCCTCTCCTGTCCCCCCCACCCCTCGCTCCCCACCGCGGTTCAGCGCTGGAGACGTGCAGCCCGGGCTGGGACAGCTTCCACGGGGCCTGCTACAAGCATTTCTCCACCCGGAGGAGCTGGGAGGACGCCGAGACCCAGTGCAGGCATTACGGGGGCCACCTGGCCACCATCCTGACCCCCGAAGAGCAGGACTTCATCAACGGTACGTGGTGCCGCTCCGGACCCCGCTGCATTCCGTCCCCCCGCCCCCCGGCCCTGCATCTCTGTCCACGGGACCCTCAGCATCCCTCAGCGCCGGGATTTAAACCTTCGCATTTTAAACCTGAAGCCAAAAAGCAGCCGAGGGAAGGCAAAGGAAATAAAGAATAAAGGGAACAGACGATACGGTGGATGGACCAGAGTGTGGCTGGATGCTCGCTAGCCACTTGGCTAGTAAGAGAGAGGGGAAGTGCGACAGACAGCAGGATCTGATGGAGGGAGGGAGGGAGGGATGGATGGATGAACAGACAGGTAGATACATGGATGGGCACAAGAGAAGATGGAGAGAGACACGGATAGCCATGGGAGCAGACGGATACACGCGTGCCGTGCGGACAGGCCAGTAGAGGGTTGGCCACGTGCAAGTAAATTTGAAGGCGAAGCAATAACCTGCCTGAAAGACATGGGGGGAGACGGCGGGAGCGCGGGGAGGCAGAGGACAACAGCAGCCAGGATGGGACGGAGAGCGAGGAGGCCTGGAGGGATGAGGGTTGAAGGAGGAAGGGACAGGGAGAGACCTGGCAGGGACCTGCAGGGACCGGCCGGACCAGAAAAGGGCAGGCAGGGACAGGCAGGGACTGGCAGGGACCTGCAGGGACAGGCAGGGACAGGCAGGGACTGGCAGGGACAGACAAGGACCTGCGGGGACAGGCAGGGACCGGCTGGACCAGAAAAGGGCAGGCAGGGACAGGCAGGGATAGGGCTGGACCGAGGGGACAGGCAGGGACAGGCAGGGACCGGCTGGACCAGAAAAGGACAGGCAGGGATAGGCAGGGATAGGCAGGGACTGGCAGAGACCTGCAGGGACAGGCAGGGACAAGTAGGGATAGTCAGGGACAGTCCAGGACCAGCAGGGACAGGCAGGGGCAGGCAGGGACCGTCAGGGACAGGCAGGGATAGGCAGGGACAGGCAGGGACCGTCAGGGACAGGCAGGGACAGGCAGGACCGAGGGGACACAGGGATCTGCCGCCCTCTCCCGGCCAGTCCCGTCCCGCCGCTCCCCCGGGTGGTGGTGGTGGTGGGGGGGGTGGGTTCAAGGCTTGGGGGGGGAAGGTCCCTCTGTGTCCCCTTCGGGATTCTCCTTGTCCCCAAAGCCCAAACCTCCCCCCACCCCTGCTTCAGGGCTGGGCTTTTCCCACCCACTCGCCCCCAGACCCCAAATCTCCCCAAATTCAGCCTCCAGCTCCCTTGAGCCCCATCCTGACAGAGGGTGCTGGGGGGGGGGGGGGTTTGGGGGTGCTCTCCCCCCCCAAAACACCCCCTCTCTGCACCCCCCCGCCCCAGACCAGTACAGGGAGTACCAGTGGATCGGCTTGAACGACCGGACCATCGAGGGGGATTTCCAGTGGTCCGACGGGAGCCCCTTGGTAAGTCGGGCCACCAGCCCCCCTGTGCCCTCCCCCCAGGAGAAGACACCCCCCCACCCCCCCTCCCCACAGCCAGGCACCTCCTCATCCTTCTCCATCACTTGGGAACGTGCCCGAGGGATGGGTCCGACCCTGGGACCAGGCTTTGAAGTCCGTCCCCCCCTGCCCCCCAGTAGCCGCTTGCCGGGCTGAGCATCCTCCGGGGTGCCATGGGTGAGGCAGACACCCCCCCCACCCCACCCCCCCCCGGGATTTGGGGTCCCAAGGCCATGCCAAGGGGCACGGAGACGGCACCTCAACCCTGTGACGGGGGTGTGGGGGGGTGGCACAGCCAGGAGGCTGCAGATGGGTTTGAGTCCCCCCCTGCCTCTTAAAGGGTGTGCCGGGGTGCCCCATGCACCCCCTCCCGCCTGTCCGTGTCCCCCCCTCCGTGTGTCGTCCCCCCCAGCTCTACGAGAACTGGCACCCCGGGCAGCCCGACAGCTATTTCCTCTCCGGGGAGAACTGCGTGGTCATCGTGTGGCACGACGGGGGCCAGTGGAGCGACGTCCCCTGCAACTACCACCTCTCCTACACCTGCAAAATGGGGCTGGGTAAGCCGTGCCCCCCCCCTTCCCCCCCCCCCCCCCCCATCCCTGCCCCGGGCAGAGGGGCCGGGGCTGCACCCCCTCCGCCACCCCAAAGCGGGGGGTCCCCACCGTCCCCGCAGTGAGGGAATGGGTCCTGTGCGCGGGACCCTTGTTTGGGGTTTGAGGGAGGGGGGGGGGCGGTTTACTACGGTTTGAGGGGGGCAATGACCCCTTGCCCCCCCCCCCCCAACAGTGCAGTGCGGGCCTCCCCCCGCCGTCAGCAACGCCCGCGCCTTCGGCAAACCAAAGCAGCGCTACGAGATCGGCTCCATCGCGCGGTACCAGTGCCACCGCGGCTTCGTCCAGCGCCGCTCCCCCGTCATCCGGTGCCGGGAAGACGGGACGTGGGAACCCCCCCAGCTGGCCTGCCGCCCCGGTGAGCGCGGGGCTCCCCCCGGCTCCCCCCCAGCATCCGCCTCCGGGGCTCCCCCTTCACCTGGGGCTTCTTGTGTCGTCCCCCCCAACCCCAGGCCTGGCTCAACCCCCCGACGACTGAGCGAGGACAGAAGCCACCACCTCCCCGGGGCCCTGGAGCCAGCGTGGATGGGGACGGCATCGGGATGCCAGCGCAGACCCCCCCGGCATGGCACAAAACCTCACCGTTGGGCGTCTGCCGCCTCTTTTGTTTTATATCTGTACAAAGAAATCCTAATAACTAAAGATCCCCTCGAAAGGAACTGACAACGACCCGAAATGTGGTACGGGTGGGGGTGTGTGGGGGGGTGTTTTGTTCCTGGACTCGCAATAGAGTTGAAATCGGGGGGGGGGGGACGGATGGGACACACACTGTGGGCAGGTGATGGCATTGATGCGCCAACGTCACCTTCAGCCGCTTTCTCCCACCTCTGGCCCAAGAGTCCTCATCCTGTGACACCCTGGTGGGGGGGGGGCAACACGGGGACAAGCAAGGGGGTGCAGGGGGTCCTGGGGTGCAGGGGGGGTTTTGCACTCCCCAGGAAAGGCAGGAGCCGCTGACACAGGCTCGGGGTGGGTACGTGTCACCCAAATGTCCCCTCTGTGCTTCTGCGGGTATTAAAACCTGTAAAGGGATGGCGCGGAGCGGTGGCCCGGTCACTGGGGCATCCCCGGCACAGGGGTGGGAAAGGCAGGGCTGCACAGCCCCAAAATGGGATCCGTGGCGGCCCCCACCAGCGCCGTGGAGCCGGAGAGCCCCCGGCACAGCCTGGACACAGCGACGTCCCCAGGGACAACAGAAACAGGGAGGAAGGGCCTGAAGTGCCCCCACATCCCGGGGACGGGTCAGGGCTGGGACTGGGATGCTGGGACACACGGGACCTGGGGGGCACGTGGCAGGGGCCGGGGGGTGCTGGCATCTCCCCACGCTGTGTTTCCCCCGCGCCGTGCCAGCTCCGGCGCTTTTTATCGCTCTCCCTGGCCGCGTCAAACAGGAAAACTCAGAAACCCCCGGCGTGCGGTGCCAGGGACACTGATAACCCCCAGGACGGGGCGTCCGGGGCCGGGGGGGGCCCCCCGCATGGAAAATCTTTGTCAAATTTAACTCGTCGAGAGGCTGGACGGTCCCGGGGGGCAGAGGCCAGGAGAGAGCTTGGCTTTGCCGCGCAGCTTTACCGTCGCTTTATTAATTGAGAAGGCGAAACTCCATTAGTCGCGCTCGTTAATGCCCAGCCCTCCGGCGCCTGCGCCAGCCAGAGTCCTCCTGGCTGCGGGGAGCGAGGATGCGGTGAGGGATGCACCGGGGTCAGGGAATGGGGAGTCTGTGCTGGGGGGGGCTGGATTAGACCCCCCTTCCTGGCCCAGCAATGGGTCTGGCTTCTCCAGTGAGTCCCCAAACACCCCACCAGCCCCACAGCAGGCTGGGGTGTGGGGAGCAGCTCCAACGGAGGATGCACCCAGCATCCGAACCCAGCTCTACCGCTCCATCGGAGGATGCACGGACCACCCGAAATCACCGGGAGACACCCCCACCTTGTACCCTGCCTCAAGCTCTCCACCCAGCTGACGAGGGCCGGCGTCCCACCGCCGTCCCCTCCGCTCGGCCCACCTCTCCTCCCGGCGTTTCCTACTTCCCGGCGAAGCAGTAGGTGCCGTAGGTCCGTAGTTCCTTGCTGGGGAAGCCGAAGCTGCGGACGCCGGGGTCCGGCAACCCCCCGCAGCGCTCGCGGGGGGTGGTGATGGGGTACCGCACGCTGCCATCCGCCAGCCACCCCCCGTCGCAGCGATCCAGCTGGGAAAACTTCCAGGCGGAGTAGAGCTGCCCCACTTTGGCGATGGCGGCCCCGTGGTTGCGGCAGGCTTGGCCGGCCTCCTTGAAGTTCAGGTGGCCCCGGACAAAGTAGACCTGGCCTGGGGACGAATGGGGACACGGCGGGTGAGCGGCCACCATGGATGGCAACCTGGGAACAGCCCCAGCCCTGGTGGGCACAGGGGTTCGGTGCCACCGTGGGAGGGTCAGGGGACGCCAACACTACCTTGAAGAGCAGAGGTGAAGCAGAAAGCGTCGAAACGGTCCTTCTGCTTGTCCCTGGCCCCGTAGGTCCGGACACCCGGCAGGAGGAGGCGGCCACCGCACGGCTCCCGCGAGTTGATGATGGGGTAGTGGACGGTCCCATCAAGGATCCAGCCAGCATTGCACCAGTCCAGACCCTCCGTCCAGGCTGCGGGGCAAGAGGTGGCTCAGCACTGGCACTTCCCTCCTCCCGCCACCGACGAGGTGCGTTTTGGGGCGGACGAGAGGGGTTTGTTTTTTTTTTTTTTTTATAGGATGTTTCACCTTTGTAGAGCTGCTGGTAGGTGGCCAGGCGGGAGTCCTGCTGCTCGCAGGCTCGCTTGGCTTCGTGGTAGTTGAATTTGTAGCGCCCGTTGCTGGGCTGGTAGGGGAAGACGACGCCTGGGGGGACAGGGACAGGGACGGAGGGTGAAGGAGATGCTCTCCCCAAGGAAGCTTTGGCACCTGGGGATTCCATGCTAAAGATAAAGCTGGGGCATTGAAAGAGGGGACACGAGGGTTGGAGGCACACAGCCATGGACCCCCAGCCCAGTCCAGGGTCCCCTCTCCGCTGTCCCCCACGTCCCCGGGGGGGGGCTGCGGCAGGAGGGAGCCCAGCCTCACCTTCCAGGTGCAGCGTGAGCGAGACGCTCTCGTCCTCCAGCCCGTTGACGAGCTGGCAGCGGTAGCGTCCCTCGTCCTCCAGAGCCACGTCGGTGATGGTGAGCGAGGCGTCGTAGCGGTGGCTGTGCCGCAGGCGCACCCGCGGGCTCAGGGGCCCGTAGTTCTTGTGGTAGAGCCCGTTGGTGATGATGATGATGCTCTCCCGGTAATTGGCTGGCTCCACCTTGCTCCACTTCACTCGGTAGTTGCGGGGCAGGGCGCGCAGGACGCAGGGCAGGGTGGCCGTGGCACCCCGCTGCGTGTGCACCGCGGCGTGGAGGGGCTCCAGCAGGTACTGCAGGTGGGGGGGGGCTGCGGCACAGCCCAGCCGCCTCACCGCGGAGCACTTGCCGTGGCCCCACCACCCCTTCAACGCCTCCCCCAAAGGCCCTCGACTCTCATCAGTGTCTCCAGCCTGGTTTCCGTCACCCATCCCGGTGCCTTTCCCTTCTCCTGCAACCCCCGGGGTTCCCAGCTCAGCCTTTGCCCTGGCTGGACCCCCCCCAGCGTCACCTCCCTCTTCCAGCCCCGACCCCAAGCGCAGCATCCCGTCCCCCCCCCGCCAGGGCCCTGCTCCCTACCCGGGCTCCCCGTCGGCCGCTGGAAGATGCTCGATGCCGGAGGTGCCACCAAGAGCCAGAGGGAGCCAAGCAGGAGAAGCCGGTGCATCCTTAGAGCTGGGGGCAGGATGGTGCCTGGGGGGGGCGGACCGCAGGGGTCAAGGACATGAAGTGGGACGTACCCCGGCTTCGGTGGGGACATGGCAGGGGACATCTGCAGTGCTTGCTGCGTGGGATGCCATGGGGCCAATGGATGGCCCAGCTCTGTTGAGGGTTCACCGACGTTTACTGTGCGAAGGGGACGTCCCTTGGCAGGACACGGAGCCAACAATGTGCCCCCCCCCCTCCCCGGTGTCCCCGCACCCCTTACCGTCCCCAGCCGCGTCCTTTGGGGAGCCACCGTTCCCATCCAATGCCGGTCCTGTCCCGGCGCCCGCCGCGTCCCGTCTCCGTCACAGCCGCCCCATGGCGGGGCTGAGGGCTCCGGAAAAGTCAAACCTGCTTCGCGGCGCTGCCGGGAAGAGGGGACACGGGGATGATGCTGCTCTGTCACCGTCCCGGGGCCGGCAGTGTCCCCACACCCCCGTGGGCCCGCGGTCCCTTGGCATCCGCTCCCATGGTGTGTGGGAGCGGCGAGCGCCGGCTGTGCCCTCGCTCCCTGCCCTGTCGCCGTCTCTTCCCGCTTTCTTCTCTTTTTTTCCGCCCCCCCCCCCCACAACACCTCCCCGAGGAACGCACGGGGAGGAGGAAGCACAATTTCCCATTGTGAGGGTCTTTCTCTTTATTGTTCTGCTCGGCAAAACACAGCGCGCCCAGCGAACAAACATCCTTTTATTTGCAGGCCGCGGCGTCGGGGAGCTCGGGGAAAACGCCAGCGCGGCACAGGGCCCCGGCAGCCCCTCGGGCCGGCAAAGCCGCCCCTCGGCATCGACCCACGGTGCCGGGACGGTGCCCTCTGCCCCCTCAGACAGCAGGGCAATGGTTAATTTTATGCCCCCCCTCCTTCAAGTCTCCGGCGGCGGGGTGCTGCTCCCATCCTTTGGGGTTCCTCCGGGTTGTACCCGGAGGGTCCTGCCCCTCGTGCATCCCTCCGGCGTTATCCCGCCCTGCCGAAAGCCATTGGAGAGGCTTCCCCATCATCACCTTGGGGCCGGGACACTGCCGGGAGCAAAACAAGGTCACACAATGGGGCTGTGTTCTGGGCTCCCTTATCTTCTCTCCCCCCCCCCCCCACAACCCCGGCCCCTACCCCCGCCTCCACCCCCCCGGGGTCCATCTTCAGGGGTGGAGGAAGCTCCTCTCCAAGGAAACACAAGACAAGCGGCGTCTGTCCCCTGCCACCAAAGGACACAGTGATCCCGGCTTCGCCGTGGCACAGAAAACAAACCTCCCCGGGGGGGGTTGGGGGGGAAGCGGCACCAGGGCGCGTGCCGGCCCCCCTTGCCCCCAAGCCCACCCTCCGCTCGAACGCGGCTGCTCGGACGTGGGGGTTAACGCAATTACCTGCCCCAGTTTGGCCGACTGGAAGCCTCCGAGGCTCCCCCAGCCCAAACAGGGCAGCGCTTTGGCTCATTTTAACGAGTAAAAGGTGGCTGGAGCATTGCTCCCCCCGCGCGGAGAACGGCTACACCACGGCGGCACCGCGCGTCCCTCTCCCGCATCTCCCCGCCGGTGTTTTGTGGGTTCAGAGGGGGCCCCCGCTCTCCCTCCATCCCATCCCCATGGCTGCAAAAACGGATCGACTGCCCCCCCACCCCCCCAGCAGCGCCGGGGCTCCTCGGCCAGAGGATGGTTTTTCCCAGCTCCGTGGTACCACAAAGGAGTTGAGTCATTTCTCGCATTTTTCCCAAGTCAAGGCGGTAGCTACACCCTTCGGATCTCACATAAACCGCAGCCCGGAGCTCGCCGGGGCCTCCCAAAGTGACTCATTGCCCTTCCCCATCCCGTTGGCGTCGGGGCACGACCCCAGCCCGGTGCTGCTCGTCTGAGATCATCGTTTGGCCCGCCGCCGTGGAAAGGGATTACCCGAGTCACTTCCCAAACGCACGCCGCGTTTTACTTCACGGCTCCTTTTCTTTTCCTCTCCCTTTTTGGGGGGATTTGTGCCCGCTCGCGGTGCGTTCCAGAGGTGCAAAAGCAGAAGGAGCCAAAGAAAAGCAAAGGGAACCCTCGCGCTCCGGATCCTCCCCGCCGCCTCTCCTGGCGCGGGGTGCTCACGGCAGCCTCCAGCTCCGCTCCTCGTCCTTGTTTTTCCCAACTCGGCTTCTCCTCCTCCTCCTCACGCAGCCCCACAGGTAGCCTCGGGTGGGCAACAAGTTGCCCATGAGCCAGCGACGTGCCCTCATGGCCAGGAAGGCCAATGGTGGTCTGGGGTGCGTTAAAAAGAGGATGAGGGAGGTCATCGTCCCCCTCGGCTCTGCCCTGGGGAGGCCACAGCTGCAGCGCTGGGTCCAGTGCTGGGCTCCCCAGTTGCAGAAGGACGGGGAACTGCTGGAGAGAGTCCAGCGGAGGCCGCGAGGATGATGAGGGACTGGAGCATCTCCGTGCTGGGGAAAGGCCGGAGCCCTGGGGCTGTTCAGCTGGAGAAGAGCAGGCTGAGGGGGGATCTCCTCGACGCTCAGCGAGAGCTAAAGGGCGGGGGGCGAGAGGATGGGGCCGGGCTCCTTCCAGTGGTGCCCGGGGACAGGACGAGGGGCAACGGGCACAAACTGGGACAGGGGAAATTACTCTGAGGGTGGCAGAGCCCTGGCACAGGCTGCCCGGAGAGGCTGTGGGGTCTCCTGCTCTGGGGATATTCCGAACCCTCCTGGGGGCGACCCTGCGCGACCTGCTCTGGGTGACCCTGCTCTGGCAGGGGGTGGGACGAGGTGACCTCCAGAGGTCCCTTCCAGCCCCCGCCAGTCTGCGATTCCTCACCAAAGCCCCCCTGAACCCCCATTTTTCCTGCTGACCAGGGATGTTGAATGAGGCTTTGCCAGAGCCCAGCAGCGGGTCAGTCCCACCGTGCTTTGCTGCGACCCCCCCCCCTCCGCCTCCTCTGGCTGAGCCAATCCCCCCCAAACCATCACGTTTCTCCCCTGCCAAATCTCCAGAAAGGCTGAAACCTCGGGGGTTCCCCCGACCACGGCTCCCCCCCTCACCCCGAATCCCACCCCGACCCTCTGCCACCCAGCCGAGATGGATGCTGGCACCAAAAGCCCCGCGCGCTTCCCCGGCGCAGTGGCCCTGGTGTGACAGAAGCAGATGCCGAGGCGTGCTTCCGCGTTGGCAGCTCCATCCCGCTCCTGGCCGGCTCTTCCGCCCGTGGGAAGCAGCGAGGCGAGGGCAGGACCTGGCAGCCACCCTGGCAGGCGGAGTTTGCAGCCCCAACGCGTCTCTCCTCGTGTTTCCCCGGTTTCGGGGGGGATCTGCCTGCCCTGGGCACCCCCACAACATGCCTGAGGACACCACCGCTTCCAGGCTGCGGCTCGCCGGGCTGTCCTTCCTCCTCCAAATCCTCACCATCATCCTCTTCGCTGTCTTTGTGCGGTACAGCCCAGAGAGCGGCTCCGGTCCCTGCTCCCAGCAACTCAACTGCAGCTGGAAAAACCGGGATTTGGGTTTTCAGCATCCCCGTGAGTACCCCCGCCCCGGGTGGGTGCAGAGAGCGGCTTTACCTGGTCCCCAGGCGCTGCTGAGGGGGGGGGGGCACGGGATGTCACCGTGTCCAAGCCCTGTCACACTGTCCGGCTCGCAGACTCCAGCAGAGGAGGGGGAACATCAAGGCACAGGGTTGGGGTACCGGCGCATCCCACCCAGGAGGATGGGCGGAAAGCAGACACGCTTGCAAGGATTTCCCACGTGCTTGGACAAAGCCAAGCCCCAAACAGGGATATTTGGGTCTAGGACGTGCGTTTCAGCAGCGGGAGCACAGAGGGGATAGCTGGGTGCAGCCGATAAATCGATAAATCGATAAAGCGGGGGTTGTCCCGCCATCCCCCGAGGCGGGGGAGCACGGCAGCTGCTCCTGGCACTTTGCGGGGGGCTGGAAAACTTCCCACCGACCTGCTGGGTTTGGCAGCGCCAAGGGATTTGCACCGAGCCCCTTTCACGGAGGATTCGGTTCCCTCGGTGCTGCCGCAGGATCCAACGCCGGGCTGCTGGGGGAGAAGGGGTTCCGTCCAGCCGGGAGCATCCTCCTGTGCGCCCGGCATTGCCGCGGGACCTCCTCCTGGGCTGGGGGATGAGGGACCGGTCCCGGCTTCTCCGAGGGAAGGGCAAGGCTTGGGTTGGAAAGGAGCATCCGGAGCGCCCCGGCCGAGGTGGGGGAGCTGAGCCCAGCCGAGCCACCTGCCAGGGAGCAGGGACCGGGCAGGTTCTCCCGGTTTCGCCTGCCCACGTCACCCCACCCAGCGCAAGCAGTGACTCACGGCTGCGGCGCGGGCCCGGCGGGGACAAAGGGCATTTGGCCCAAGTGACAATCAGGTCCCCTCTCCTCTGTTTTCCCACCAGACCGGTCCCATTTTCCTCTTCCTCTTGTCCCGTGGAGCGGGAGGTGACGTTTCCAGGGGCAGCAGAGAGGTCCCGGGGGGCGGCTGACATCTCAGAGCCACCTTCGTGCTGGTTTTAATGGGTGCAGACGGCTCTCGGCCGCCCCGGGAGGTTTCTGGGCTGCAGGGTGACCCGCGCGCGGGTACCGCGGGATCCGCAGAGGGTGGTTGCGGAGTGGCAGGGGCCGCGTCGGGCAGGGACAGCTTTGCCTGTCACTAACACAAGTGACACCCGCTCCTGCTCTCCACTGGAGGTCTCCAAGGGAGATCCGAGGCTGGATCCACCACGGTTCCAGAGACACGTAGGTGGAACAAGGCTGATTTATATCCGCTGAAGCCTTCAGGTCCCCAAAATCTGTCAGGTCAGGGGGTGTCTGAGCCCCCTCGGGGGTCCCGGCAGGCAGGAGGGTGGCTGCCTGCCCCCGACGCCTCCAGACCCATCCTTCTGCCTCTGCCCTGCCAGGTTTCCGGCATGTCCACCTCCAAGATCTCCTCGGCTTCGGGCTCCTGGTGGCTTTCCTCGGCCGCTACGGGCCAGGCAGCGTGGCCATCAGCATCCTCGTCGTGGCCTTCGCCATCCAGTGGGCCGTCCTGATCCAGGGGTTTTTGTACTTCTTCCTGAATGGCAAAATTTACGTGGGATCTCAGAGGTAAGGCAGGAGGGAGCTGCTGCCGCCCGGCCGCCATCGCTCTGGCTCCAGCCCTGGCACACTGGCTCCCTCCTCTGTAAAACTCACGGCTCTGCTTTGGAGGAGGGTCATGAGGACAAGTAGCACCAGGTTTCTGGGTGATATGAGTCCCACACTAGTAAGGGCCGTGTAAGTACTGCCGATGTCACAGCCAGGCGTTTAGGGGGGCACGCTGGCCCCCAACCCGCCTCAAGCCCAGCCGTCCCTTTGTCACCAACACCGGCAAGGCTCGGGCTGCCCCTTCAGCTGGCGGAGCCGTGGGACGCGGGGCTGCGGGCTCAGCTCCCGTCCCGTCCCCCCCCCAACCCTGCTATCCCCAGCTCCCCCGCTCGCCCCCCGCCCCCGGCAGCGGTGGGTCCAGCCCCACACCTTCCCCTCTCCTTCCCAGCATGGTCAGTGCCGACTTCTGCACCGCAGCCGTTCTGATCTCCACCGGAGCTCTCCTGGGCAGGGTAAACCCCGTGCAGATGCTGCTGCTCACCCTGCTGGGAGTCACCCTCTTCAGTATCAACGAATACATCCTGCTCAGTCTCATGGGGGTGAGTCAGTGACGGGGGGGGCCACCAGAAAAGGGGGCAACCACGGGTTTAGGCTCCTCATCTCAAGACCTGCCTCGTCTGTAGAGACAAATCCCATATCCCACCTTCCCGCACGTTGTTTTTCTCTACTCACCAGGTGAGTGACAGCGGGGGCTGCTTGACCGTCCACACCTTTGGTGCTTATTTTGGCTTGATGGTTTCACGGATCCTGCACCAGCCTCATATGGACAAGAGGAAAGAGCAGCAGGACACGGGGCACCAGCCAGACGTCTTCACTGTGCTTGGTACGGAGCTCAGATCTACAGCGCCCGAGTCATAGACGTGGCGGTGGAAGGACCATCACCAACATTAGGACAGCGTGGCTGTGGCTTTGACCAGCAGAGTCCTGCAAACCATCAAGGACAGAGGTCCTCCACCTCCCTGGGGACCTGTCCTGGGGCTGCATCACCCTCTCCAAGAAAAAGCTTTTCCTCGTGTCCAACCTGAACCTCCCACACCGCAAACTGTGGCCACTTGCCTCTCCTGGCACTAGCAAGGAGTTTCCTTCCCATGAGGGATCAACCCCAACATCAACACCTGCCTGTTCCACTTCCCTGCAGGAACCATCTACCTGTGGATCTTCTGGCCCAGCTTCGCCTCAGCCACCACGGTCCATAACAACGCCGAGCCCTGGGCAGTGCTCAACACCTACTTCTCGCTGGCGGCGAGCACCCTGGCCGCCTTTGTCCTCTCGCCTGTCCTCTATGAGGAGAGCACCCTGCGGATGGTAGGTCCTCTCCTGGGACAAACCCAAATCTCATTCACCACCCACGTCCTGTCCTACAGGGGTGGCGAGCACGAATACACAAAAGGGGCTGCCCGTTAGGCTTTCTTAGGTTCATTAAGACCCAGTTTGATCCCTGAGGAAGCCCAAATCCACCCAGCCCTATGCTGATGTCCTCCATGGAGCCAATTTCCCTGACCACGTCCTGCTCCATCAGGTTCAGATCCAGGATGCCACCTTGGCTGGGGCGGCTGTGATGGGTATGGCTGGGGAGATGCTGGTCACCCCCTTCGGGGCCCTCATCGCGGGGTTTCTGGCTGGCTTGATCCCCCCGCTTGGCTTCAGATTCCTCACGGTGAGTTCTCTGGGGACACAGGTGCCAGGTCAGGGGACCACCCGCCCTTTGGGGGAGGCTGCATCGCCAACCTGCAGCTCCCAAACCTGCAAACACCGAGCTGCTGCGCAGCCCCCCACCCCCGGCTGAGCATCCCCCATCCCAACCCCAGCTCTTCCTTACGCTTTCCCCAGCCCGTCCTGCGCTCCAGGCTGAAAACCCAGGACACGTGCGGGATTCACAACGTCCACGGGCTGCCGGGGATCCTGGGCACCCTGCTGGGGACGCTGCTGACGGCACTGGCCACTGCCGATGCTTATGGTGGCAGGTGAGAAGAGCCAGAGTCAGGGGTGGCAGGGACTCCGTGCGCCAAACTGGGGCCACCACGACCCCTAAAATCAGGGATGCTCCATGCACCCCCTTATAGCACATCACCTGGAGCCAGGAGCACAGCTCCCCATTTCCCTGCTGGGGAGAACAAGCTCCCCAAAACCCCGTCCCTGCTCCGGCTTGCAGGCTGGAACTCGTCTTCCCGCTGGTGGCCCAGGGCAGCCGGACGGCCACCGACCAGGCACTCTGCCAGCTCTGCGCCCTCCCCGTCACCCTGCTGCTGGCCAGCCTCGGGGGCTGCCTGACGGGTGAGTTTTGCCTCCGGTGGGACGGGACAAAGGGTGCGAGGGGCAGGGGAACCCATGGATTTTGGGGGGGAAAAGCCAGGAGCAGCCCCAAAGCGGACATTTGTCATCATTTGAGCCAGTGATGTGCCCTCGTGGCCAAGAAGGGCAATGGTGGCCTGGGGTGTGTTAAAAAGAGCGTGGCCAGCAGGTGGAGGGAGGTCATCGACCCCCTCGGCTCTGCCCTGGGGAGGCCACAGCTGCAGCGCTGGGTCCAGTGCTGGGCTCCCCAGTTGCAGAAGGACGGGGAACTGCTGGAGAGAGTCCAGCGGAGGCCGCGAGGATGATGAGGGACTGGAGCATCTCCGTGCTGGGGAAAGGCCGGAGCCCTGGGGCTGTTCAGCTGGAGAAGAGCAGGCTGAGGGGGGATCTCCTCGACGCTCAGCGAGAGCTAAAGGGCGGGGGGCGAGAGGATGGGGCCGGGCTCCTTCCAGTGGTGCCCGGGGACAGGACGAGGGGCAGCGGGCACAAACTGGAATATTACGGTTCGTCTGAATATGAGGAAAAACTTCTTTGAGGGTCCCAGAGTCTCCTGCTCTGGGGATATTCCGAACCCGCCTGGAGGCGACCCTGCGCGACCTGCTCTGGGTGACCCTGCTCTGGCAGGGGGTGGGACGAGGTGATCCCTTCCAGCCAGTCTGGGATGCTGTGAGCAGTCGGGGAGGGCAGAGCCCAGCATAACCCCCACCCCCACCCCCCCCCGGTGCCGGTTCCGGGGCTGTCCCCGTCCCCGGGCTCCGCGGAGCCCAGCCCGGCGCTGCCGCTAGATGTCAGGGGAAGCCCAGCGAGAGGAGCCGCGCTGGGCCGGTCGCCCCGCTCTCAGACGCCCTCGCCCGGCTTTCGGGCATCCTCAGGAGCCGTCCTGAAAACGAAAGGGCTGAGATCTCCCCCGGACACGCGGTACCTGGAAAACCCCGGCCTCCGAGAGGTAAAGCTGGGGCTTTGCTGGTGAAAAAAAAAAAAGGGGGTTGCGGAGCTCAGGCAGCCGCAGGGGGTGGATGCTCCCCGGCTGCCGATACCTCCCCTCCTCTCGCCGCAGCGTTTAGGGTGGGAGGCAGCTTCGTTAAACCCCCCACCCAGCCCCGATTTGCCCCCAGCAGGGCCCATTTCTGCCCCCCTCCATGTCTGTGCCTTGGCGCAGGTGGCCGAGGAAGGAGGCGACCGCAGGGCGAGCAGAAAGGAGCCGAGCACCAGCACCTTGGTCTGATGACCCCGACCCCTCGGTGAGGTCCCGCACCACCGGGTTCAACCCTCTGCCGGCATCGCCAGTGCCGGGCAGCTTCTGGCAGCTTGTATTTCCCAGCAGCCTGCTCCGGAGACGGCCAGGTTTGTCGCCAGGTGGGAGCCAGCTCCCGGTCCCAAAGGTTTTGGGAGCAGTCGGGTGCCCACAGGCCTTTGCAGGGTGAAAAGATGCCGCAGTGATACGGGTGCTTGCTGTGGGAGCGACCTGGCTTGCTCCAGGGACACCTCGGGGTGTCCAGACTTGGCTCAGCCACTTCCCCTCTCCGCTCCGTGCCTCAGTTTCCCCAACTACGGCTCTCCCAAGAGAGGAAGGCAATGAGGGGGGGCTGTGTCGGGGAAGGGGCTCCACGGAAACCAGCAGAGACTTTCTACGGACACTTTTGCACACAACAATTAAAACACGGTGATCTTTTGCAGTTTCAGGATTTACCAAGTGAATTTACACAGAACGTGCCTGGCTTTGCTGCCCGAGTTTCCTTCAGGCTTCTTTCCAGGGAGGAAAGCAGGACACACACACCCCCCCACACGCTTCACCCTAAAGGCTGGTGGGTTTCATGGATTGCCCCATCCCCATTGTGTCCCCCCCCACCCCCAGGGGGGTACCCTCCCGGAGCCTTGGCCACTGCCTGGAGCAGCCAGTACCTGGGGGGCAAGAGCAGGGTGACACCGGGGTCCCCCGCACAGGGGTGACCCCTGCCTTCCCCTGACCACTCATCACCTTGCAGCGGGGCCTGGGGCCAAAAAATGTCCCCCCTCCCCAAAACAGGAAAGTGGCCCCCAACACGCAGCCCCGAGGGATGCTCCCCTGGCCATTGCAGCCCCCCTGCTCCCCGGGACCCCCGGCAGCACCCAGCATCCCATGTCCCCACACGGCCCTCGCAGAGAGGGTCTCACCCTGCCTGCCCCATGTGCGGGCAGCAGCCCCCAAACCTGCCCCAGAGCCGCTCGGAGCACCCTGGGAACGTGTCAGCTCCCAAAGGCCAGGGGGACCCTGCAGCACCTGGAGCAGGGGCACAGCCCCACAGGGCACCCGGGGGGGTGATGGTGGCCGTGCCGGGGGTCCCCAGTGGGACCCACACCCCCAGGGGCGGCTGCCAGACGCTTTCACACCTCCAGTGCCAGACTCCAGCGCTCGCCATGGGGGGTTCCCGCGGGCGCAGGCGTCCCCAGCTGCCACCGCTGTCCCCCGGGGAGGGGACGGCAGCCCCGTCCCACGCAGAGGGGACAGGGAGTTCAGGGCCAGCGCAGTGAGGTTTGGGGTCAGTGGTTTGCTACCCAAAGTGGCCACGTTGGGGACCATCTTGTTTTAATACCTGCTGCTGTTGAAACACATTTTTTTTTAAATTATGGCATCAAAGATGAAAAAAACCCCAACTATCACCTGGCTGACGGCTGACCATAAAACACTAAACCATAAAAACCAGAAAACATTCCTTTTTAGGGATGTTCTAGAAAGGCTCTTTATCCTTTCTAAAAGGAATTAAATCAAACTAGAGAAAATTTGGGGTCTGAAGCATTGCTCCACAGCAGAAATTCAAAACTTCTCACTTTGATCGAAGTCAAACCATCACTTTTAACTTGTCCAGTTTCAGCTGTTCGTTACAGAAAACCTGGTGAAACCACCACATTTGCTAAATGCTTCGGTGCCACCGAATTTCCACGACAAAACACGGGGAAGCGGGCCACGAGGAGGCTCCGTCCCTGCTGCCACCGCAGGCCCTGGGGAGGGTCTCCCTGTCCCCGCTCCGTGCAGAGACCCCAGCCCCACTCTGCGCTCAGGTCGTGGGGCAGGACACATCCCACATCCCCACAGCACGCACCATGCTCTGGGAGGATCATAGAACCGTGGAATGGTTTGGGTGGGAAGGGACCGTAAAGACCATCCTGTTCCCACCCCCTGCCCTGGGCAGGGCCACCTCCCACCAGCCCAGGTGGCTCCAAGCCCCGTCCAACCTGGCCTTGAACCCCTCCAGGGATGGGGCAGCCACAGCTTCTCTGGGCAACCTGGCCCAGGGGCTCAGCGCCCTCGGAAGAAGGAATTTCTTCCCCACATCTCATCTCAATCTCCCCTCTTTTGGTTTCAACCCATTCCCAACGTCCCGTGGCTCCCCTCCCTGCTCCAGAGTCCCTCCCCAGCTTTCCCAGAGCCCCTTTAGGGGCTCCAAGGTCTCGGCGGAGCCTTCCCTTCTCCAGGCTGAACAAGGATGAAGGATGCGAGAGGGAGAAGCGGCACGAGGGCTTGTGCCCCGGTATGGGGCTGCCAGGCTCCACCCAGCACCCGCAGCCCCGGCGTGTGGGGCTCACCCCCAGCCCCACGTCGCCCCCTCCCGCCTCACCTCCTTCCCACCCCTCTCCTCCTCTTTCCCAGGCAGCCCCTTTCCCCCCTTTTTGATCTCCTCACAGCACGTTTCAAAAGGAACCCACTGCGAGGGGAAGAAAAGCCCCTCCAGTGAGATCATTGCGAGACCCCCAGACGCAGGGCTCGGGTGTGAAATGGACCTCCCTCCTCCTCCTCCTCCTCCTCCCCTTGCCCGGCCCCCCCGGCCCCTCTGAAAGGCTGTTATGTTTTGTAATCGGATTAGGGGAGCCCTGCGCCCTCCCTGCTCCCATTTACCAGCGCGACCAGCTTGCGCGCCGCCACTCTTCCCCGCAGATTGTTTAAGTGAGCCGGGCGCGAGCGGCGAGCTCGCCCGTGCAGCGGCGAGGGTAGGTTGGGCCGGCGAGAGCCTGAAAGGTTTAGTCAGCGAACAAATTGCTTCTCTGTAGGGGCCGTTTTCTTCCCCAAGTTGAACATAATGATGGCAGTTTGGCGAACAGATGGTGCAGCCTAAGCAGATAATCCCGCCGGCCCCGCTCGCTCGGGGAGAGGCAGCGCCGGCTCTGCCCGCGGCTCCGGGGGCCCGTCCCGGGACAGGCAGGTCACTGCGGTGGCTGGGTGACAATCACACCCCGGAAAGGCACGAGGAGCTTGGGCGAGCACCCCACCTTCACACCTCTTCTGCTCCCAGGGTGGTTTGGGTGCCAGACGCCGCTCGTGCCTTAGTTTCCCCAGCCCCGCTCTCTGCTCCGCCGCTTTTCAAAGCAGGGCTCACCCCGCCCCGATGCACCGCGAGACGGCACCACTTTCCCTGCCCAGGAGCGGAGGACGGCTGAGAAAAAGCTCATTTTATTCTCATTTTGCCTCTCCCTCCAACGATACTCAAGATGCAGAAAGAGCTGGAGACGCGAATTCCGGCAGCTCGCAGGGGCTGGGTGCCCGGCGTGCATGTGTCAGGCTCAGCCAGGCTGGGACCTGCCAGCAAAAGACTTTTTTTTATTTAAAATACACCAGCAGGAAAAGCCCGAGGCCCCGCCAACACGACGCGGGCAGGGGAAGGCACGGACACATCCACGTGGAGCAAGCCCTGCCTGTGTCACGCCAGCACCAGGGACCCCTTCCCCGCGCCCGCAGCCTGCAGGACACGCTCCAGACGCGCCACATCGCATCCCTGCTTCCCGGGGGGGTTGTTTAATTCGTGTTTTCTCCCCCACACACACCTCTGCCAGCTTTGTCCCCTGGGATGCCCGAGGCTGACAGCTCCCTTGCCCTCTCCCGCGGCAGCCCAGCTGCCAAGAGACCTGCCGAAATCACCTCTTGCTAATGCAGGAGCTCCATCAGCTGCTCGAAGGGGGTTTTCCAAGGAAAAGCAATAACAAGATCTATCTGTTACAGCTGGGGGAAACTAAGGCACACAAAGAGGCGCCCGAGAGTCCATTGGAATTAGAGGCAGGACAAAGCCCGGACTCCCGGCGCTCCTGGCGTACGCGTCCTTACACATCCACAGCCCCCACCGTCTCCCCACCCCCAGGAACAGCTGATGCCGTGTGCTGTTTGATAGAAAGCCAGCTAATCATCTTTCCCACCTTCGTTAGAGTGTGAATCGTTAGCCGAGCGACACCTGTAAAGCTCCTTGTCAGACGAGGCTGGTGCACACGTCTAATAATGGGCACCATATGGGAGAGGGAAGGCTCGGGAGAGGAGCAGGGGCCCGACCATCTCCGTGATGAACAAAGAGCAGCGCCTGATGGCTTCCCATCGCGGCAGAGCATCACCAGCACCGGCGCGGGGGCCGGTTGGAAGGACCGGCAGTTCTGTGCTGCGGCAAGGGAAGAGCCCGGGCAGCGCCGGCGGTGGAGGAAGAGCCACCGCTCATGGGACTAAACATCTCGCTATCCGTCTGAGCGGCCCCTGCCCTTTAGAAAACAAAACCAAAAAGCAAACCACTTGAGGGTGTGGGTTAAAGGCAGGAGAGCCACCGAGCCCTGCTCCCCACAGCGCACCCAAAGCCCGGGGCCGGGGGTCCCAAACCCGCCGAGGGACATCCCGCCGTCCTCGGAGCATCCTCTCCCCGCCAGCCGGGCACAGGCCACCCGTGGGTGCAGACTTCCCGGGACCCACGGGTTATACGGTGACGGAGAGGACACGGCGTGAATTAGGGACGGGTCCCTGCCTTGGGGCTGATCCAGAGTCGCCCAGCCTCCCTCCCTGACCCCAAACTTGGGGGACAGAGCGCAGCCCCCCTCTGCCAAGCCACCCCCGGGACAAAAGCCCCCACCATCTTCCACCCGCTGCAATTAAAGCCCCGTTTTCAGGCCCCCATTCATCGCCAGCGGCGTAATGAGCCTCCGGGCACCATCAAAGGGGGCAAAGCAATTAAAATCGCTGGTGGCCGCATGGGTGGCTCCGGCCTTGGCTGCTGCCGGCCCGTTTCGGGGCAAACAGGCAACGCCAGGGCGGGCAGCGCCTGGAAGCGCCGCCTCTCCACCGCGGGCGAACAATCGGCTCGTTCTTTCCCACGGGTTAAAAGAATAATAAAATAAAATAAAGAGGGAATAAAGGCCCCCAGTAAAACTGGGAGTCAAGTTTATTTACAAACTGAATATGAAGTGAAGGGCCCGGAACAAAGGTGTTATGTAAGGGACAGTCACTAAGGGGCTCTTTACCCACGCTAATTGCCACTTGCTCCGCGATATCCATTTATCTTCAGCTGAAACGGCCTCCTCGGGCTCGCGGGTTCAAGCACCGCTTGTGCACGAAGCTGCCCGCACAATTAGCCCGCGGGAGCAGCGGGCGATGCAATCCCACCCCCCGACCCCACCGGGAAGCCTTGCGTCTCCCCCCTCAAAAAAACGGGGATCGTGTCCGGAAGAGGTTGGATGTGCCGACGGCTTGGTCGGGAGAGATGCTGCCCTGCGTGGGGTTTCGGCATTGGTTGTGTAATGGGGAGGGACGAGAGGGCTCGGTTCTGCTGGAGAAGACCTCCAGGTCCCTGCATCAGCCCTGCCCGAGGGGTGACGAGCAGCAAACCCTCACGGGCTGCCCACGGGAGAGGCTGCAGATCAGAGAATCAGGGAACGGTTTACGTTGGAAAGGGACCTGAAA